>NC_034596.1:73507438-73514168 GCF_900095145.1 Mus pahari
CTGTGTAGCCCTGGCTGTCCTGGAACTCACTCTGTAGACCAGGCTGGCCTCAAACTCAGAAATCCACCTGCCTCTGCCTCCCGAGTGCTGGGATTAAAGACGTGTGCCACCATGCCCGGCAATTTTATTGTTAATAGATTGTCCATTTATTTTGTGCTGTTAATCTATGGCTAAGAGTTGTGAACTTCTTTGATTTTTTTCCCATTCATATTAGAATACATAATTAATTGTGACACATGGCACAGTTGTGGGCTGAGAATCCTTCTTTGATAAGATATTACTATGTAGCCCAGACTGGTCTTCTACTTGTGATCTCTCTGTCTTAGCATTCTGAATGTCTGAATGACAGGTGTGTAATATCATCCCTGGACTCAGTGGGTCAATAAATGTGATATCTTAGCAAAACCCATCATTTCTTATTGTGTTGCTTAATTTAGGTGTCTTAGTCATATTTAAAGATACTGTTTAGCAGAAAGTAACTAATGAGATTTGATGCTGTGTTTGTCCTTTGGAAATTAAGTAACTTTAGCTATTTGTTCTACATGGTAATCAGGTATTCTTGAATGAGTATATCAATTGGACCCACTTGGATAATTCTGTAAAACAGTTAATTCTATATTATTTGTGAGACATTATAAATCCAAACCATAGCAGATAGTATGTGTGTATGTATATTTATGTATGTTTAATGTTTACATATGTGAATATACTTTCCTACTATCAATTTTGACTGTATTGTTTGCATGGTATGATTTTCTAAGTTGACAGTTGCTTGTGGCCCGTTTCTGATGTACTTTGTATGTGAATAGACATGTTTGTTAACCTTATGAAATATGTCTTTTACTTTTTAAACTTTTAAAAACTGTTTAAAAACTGCTTTCGTTTTGTGAAAATAGTTCATGTCTGAATTCAGATGATTGTGATTATGGTGAAATGACTCCTAGTACATGCTTCTTAAAGAGTGTATAATATTCAAAGTTGCCAAGGAATTACTGCTATTAGGGTATGGGAATCTAATGTGAATTTATTATTGTCTGAGAATGCCTTTGAGCATTAATTTTGTCGTTGTGGAAATTTCTAAGTTGAAAGGACAAAGATAGTATTAACTTAATGTTGGAAAATAAAACTTAGTTCTTGTTTTGTTTTTGCTTCTAAACTTTAAAAAATTAACATAAACATTACTCATAAATTTGATTATTGTATGTTTTAATTGAAAATGTGGTTTTTCAATCCCAATTCTGCCATTACTTAGCTGTATTACCTTGGGAAAATTCCTACTGACTTTTAATATCTTCACTTTATAAATAGCAGAATTGAATTTCTAGTTTGTCTGTGAAACTCTATTCACTTCTAACTCAGTGACAAGCATTTTATGATCCTTTATTTTTCTTCCTTTAGCTTAAGGTTATTATTTAATTTACCCTTTCTGCATAGTCATACATCATTTAATGGCAGAGATACATTCTAAGAGCACACTATACAAACTTAGATCGTATAGCCAACCACTGATATGCATTTTTGATGTTTCACAAGAAGAGGTAAATATGAGAAATATGAGGCTGTTCCTGGTGTAAGATGCAAACAGTAAGAAACTGTTTTATTGTAAACTTAAAAATATAGCTAAAAAGAATATGTGCTAAAATTAAAAAGTATAGTAAAAGATATTATGAGTTGATAAAGTCTTTTGAAATCAAGTATGATGATACTGCATATAATTGTATATGAGATACTTTTACATGATTGGCAGCATCAGAAGCTTATTCATTCATATCATTATCACAAATTACTACATTGGTAATTTGTTGTGCCATTATGAGAGTAAAACAGCTATGATGGCAGTAGGCAATAGGAAGGATTTTGGCTCCATTGTAATCTTATAGGACCACTATTATATATGTGGTCCATAACAGGATAAAACATCATTATGTAGAATTTGACTACATAAAAATTTACTTTTTATATAGTTAAATTAAGTGGAATCTTGTTGACTATACTGCGTCATAAGTTATTCTAGCCTAGTGTAGGGTAGACATAGTAAAATATGTACTTTTATGTTTTGGGGTAGTGTGTTAGCTTTCTGTTACATTGGTGACATACTAAATTAGTCTAAAGGGGGAAAGTTTTATTTTGGATCAAGATTTCAGAGATTCATGTTCACTAGATGGGTATAAAAAGATTGAATCATATAGTTTGAATGGAACTATACCAGTACCCTTATATATGATTTGTAAGTAAGACTTATGTTTGATAAAGGGAGAAAGACTAGATGGTCCTAGTTAGCTGTTCAGTTCTGGGTTCTGTTCTCTTTTAGTTAACAATGAAAAATTCACTGAAATTCCCCTTATATTCATTTTATTCCTAGTATGGTTCCAGAAGAAAGAAGGTAAAAATATACAATTTCCTGTGTGTGCAGCTTCTAAAATTTCACACTCTTTAATAGCCTTTAGCACTATGTTAAAAATTACTAATTTATTTTTATTTTTGGTAGTTTTTATAGAGTTCAGATGCATCTATCCCTAGGTTTGAAAAAGCTCTAATTTTGTTTTTAGTATAGGTGCTTGCTATTCTATATGTTTCATGTTTTTTGCTTGACTTAAATTCTCTATTTGGCTCAGAAAAAATAATTAATTAGAATTTTACAATGTTCTTGTCATATTGGTGGGAGTAATGCTCTTTCCAACTTTTTATGTATTCAGTCTTTAAAAAGAAAGTCATTTACCTTAAAACATGCTTTCATTTTAAAGATAATTATATATATTCTGTATTCTTTTTTTGTTTCTATTAGTTGTATTTCCCTCTTTAAAACTATAGTAATCTTGTGGTAATTACCATGCAAACATAAGGACCAGAGTTTGATCTCTAGCTCCCATTTAAAAATAAAACAAAACCAAAACCAAACAAAAAACCAAACCAACCCTCAAAACTAGTATGTGCTTTTAATCTCTGGGAAGATTAAAAGTGCTGGGAAGGTAAGAAAAGAGGATCCCTGAGGTGTAGTGGCGGCCAGCCTTTGTAGCTGAATTGGTGAACTTCAGGTTTAGTAAGCGACCCAATCTCAAGAGAAAGATGGAAGGTCTGGGTATGTGGTTTAGCAGTTAAAGTGTTTGCTATGCAAACATAAGGAATTTGGCTCTCTAGCACCTACATAAAAGCAGGTGGAGGCCCACCCATAATGATAGCTCACAGGAGGCAGAAACAAAGAATCCCTGGAGCAAGTTGGCTGGACAGTCTAGCTAAATATGGTGAGCTCCAGGTTCAGAAAGACACCTTGCTTCAATATATAAGGTAGAAATAGATCAAGGGCCACAGTATCTAAACAGTATCATCAGGTGCATGTGCATCTGTCTATGTGTACTTAACACACATGTGAATCCCCACCCCTACCCCCACAGGACAAAAGTAGAGAGCAGGTGAAGAACACATTTGACCAACTGGATCTTTACACGTGCAGCTTTTCAAGAACCTCAATTTAATATAATTTTCAGTATTAGCTCCTGCTCTGGTTGGTTAGGACTTCTATGTCATGTAACAGTTTATGATTTATGAAATACCAATTTAAAGGCATGCCGATCTTAAAAATTATAACATGTATATGTGCAGCTTAGAATTCACAAAAACCTTATGTACCTTTGCAGGTTTTAAAGTGCTTTCTTTATAAGACTACCTTCCTTTTCCTTTTGGTGATCTGTTTTGTAAATTCCATCTGTTTCCACTTTCCTAAGTTCTGTCTTCATCCCTACTTCCTTGAGGCTGCTATGTTATTTTTGGACTCTTTCTCCCTGTGAAGTAGTATGGAATATACTAATAGTATGGCAGGAAGACATAGGCAAGCATGTGGTTCTTCTTTTCCTATAGGCTTGTAGCCCAGGCTGTCTTCTGGTCACTATCAGGAAAAAAAAAAAAAAAAAAGCTATTTTGTATAGTTTCCCAAATTTATTGTATGTGATAAAAGGTCCTATTAGGTACAAGTTATTCTGTCATAGTTGGACGTTTTGCTATCTTATTTTTCTCTTTCTATTAAGCAAATTTTGTATGCTCTTTCTGTTGTTAAGCTTTATATATATATATATATATATATATATGTATGTATACACACACACACAAACACACACACACACATGTTCTTAAGGCAGGGTCTTATTATGTAGCCTTAGATACTCTAGAACTAACTATGTAGTTTGGCCTTGAACTCACAAAAATCCTCTTGCCTCAGGCCCCCATATGCAGCCCTCTCCCATACATATACATACACCACACACAAATATGAACATATATACATACACATGACTGGAGAATTTGAAATACTTGTGCAGAGGCCTGGAATAGGATATTGTAAAAAGTTGCATAGATGACTATGGAGATGGGTAAATATTTTAATATATAATTAAGATAAATAGAAAATGGGACAGACTAATGATGGATTAGGGAAGTAGAGAAGATTATACTTTGAGTTATTTTTTATTCTACCTTATATTTTCAATATAAAATAAAAACGCCAAATCAATTAACCAGAAGTTCAACTTGCAAAACCTAGTTAATTAATAATTTTATTCCATGTTTGTTTTAACTAATGTTAGTTTTTGAACTTTGGCTCCTTTGTTCTATGGACCAATGTGAAACATTTGTTTTAGGGAGTGCCAGTTTTCAAGAAACAGAAATAATCTTTCTCTGGATCAGATTTGGTGTGATTTGATTCTTTTGATCACAAGAAAATTTTAATACACTAGGACACAAAGAAGTATTGTTTATATTCATTTTTGCTTATCCAGTAGGATGAAAACTGTGACTGTATTGTTTAAATATATTCATTTGAAGATGAAAAAAATCATTTGCTATAAAATGTGTTTGCACTCAAAATTAGCCATTAAATAGTAATTGTAGATTAGAAAAAGAGGAGTGTTTTCCTTCTAATTTATATCTATGCATCCATAGATACTAGTAAATTATTGCTGCAGCATGGCATGGTCTGATCTTTAACATTACTTTTTCTGTAGCAGAAATTATGGTATTTGATAACTTTATCTTATTTATGAAAGTAGATATATATTTGTCAGTTTTTCATTTCTGTGACACAATGTGGGGAGGTGGACCATGCCACCAGACAGAAGAACTGATAAGGTAGTAGCAAGTTCAGAACCCTGGTAAATCTCATAAAGGAGACTAGTAGAAGTTCGATCCAACTCCTGACAAGGTTCCTGTCCTGGAGCATGTGACCATGACACCCCACTAGGAGGACAATGACAACTGGTTAGGTAGCATAGAACTTAGAGTTCTCCATGCTAATGAGGAATCTAGATAGGCCCCAAGTGTTTAGTCAATGAGCTCTCTTTCCTAGGTATCCCTTTCTGCAAAAGGTATTTAATCTCTGGTTCGCCTCAGTAAAATGTGTCCATCCTCATCCAGTTGACTCTCATATGCTATTTTTTAGTACTAATACTAAGCAAGGATTTGAAGTAAAAAGCATAGTCATAAAACATAAGGACTCATAAGTGCTTTTAGAGGCTATTGTAATCTTTCAGCAGTCTGATTTTGGAGTAGGTAACCAAATATTTTAATTATATATATTTAATGTATAAATAAATAAATAAATAAATAAATAAATAAATATAAATATACATGCATACATAGTTTTACTATAAATATTTTAACCTTAAATAACTGCTAACATTAAATCTATTAATGATGTATAAAGGATGGTATAACATGATAATGATTATTACTGGCCCAATCAACACTAGTTACTGTTACAACTTCTTACAATAAATTAAAAAAAAAAAAATCTCCTGGGCATATACCCCAAAAAATACTCCAACATATAACAAGGACACATGCTCCACTATGTTCATAGCAGCCTTATTGATAATAGCCAGAGGCTGGAAAAAAACCCAGATGTCTCTCAACAGAGGAATGGATACAGAAAATGTGGTATTTTCACACAATACAGTACTACTCAGCTATTAAAAACTTCATGAAATTCTTAGGCAAATTGATAGAACTAGAAAATATCATCCTGAGTAAGGTAACCCAGTCACAAAAGAACACACATGGTATGTACTCATTGATAAGTGGATATTAGCCCAAAAGCTCAGAATACCCCAGATACAATTCACAGACCACATAAAGCTCAAGAAGAAGGAATACCAAAGTGTGGATGCCTCAGTCCTTCTTCCAATGGAGAACAAAACACTCACAGGAGGACTGACTGGTCTGGCCTCAGTGGGAAAAGAGGTTTTAACCCTCTATAGACTTGAGGTCCCAGGGAGTGAGGAGGCCTGGGATTGGGGAATGAGGGAGTGGGAGGGATGAGGACATCCTCTTGGAGACAAAGGGGAGGAGGAATGGGATTAGGAACTGTGGGAGGGCGGACCTGTAGGTGTGGGATAACAACTGGAATGTAAAAGAAAAAAAAAATAAAAGCAGTATAAAAAATTATAAAAAGGGAAATACTTTCTTCTTTTTTATTTATTATTTTCTTTATTTACAGTTCCCTATACCCCCCCCCAACCCGCTCCTGCTCCCCTACCCACCCACTCCCACTACTTGGCCCTGGCCTTCCCCTTGCTGGGTCATATAAAGTTTACAAGACCAAGGGACCTCTCTTTCCAATGATGGCCGATTAGGCCATCTTCAGCTATCAGGGTCCCTTCAGCAGAATCTTGCTGGCATGTGCATTAGTATCTGGGTTTGGTGGCTGATGATGGGATGGATTCCCGGATGGGGTAGTCTCTGG
>NC_034596.1:73514179-73531139 GCF_900095145.1 Mus pahari
GACAGAGCCCTCACAGGTGGCCACCTTTCCTCTGGCGAGGAAGGTGCCCAAATTTCTGGAGTCTGAACCAGGGTCTGGCCCAGAAGTTAGGTTACTTCTGTTTGTCCCGAAGCTGTGTAGCTTCTGTGGTCCACTCTCTTGCTAGCGCAGACTGGAGCCCAAGCGAACTAGAGCAAAGATGGCTCACCTTCTGGCTCAGGCCTTGAGACTCCTCCCTGGAGGACACCCCTCCTCGGGCGGGAAAGGTGCAGGGTGCCTGGAGCCAGAAACGGGACCCCTCCCAGAAGCTGTGTCACTTTTGCAGACTGCCCTCTCCCTGGCAGTGCACAAGAGCAATGATTCCTCTCCTACTGGTTCTGGCCTTGAGGCTGCTCCCAGGCAGACACCCCTCCTAGGGTAGGAAAGGTGCTGGATGACTGGAACCAGAAACGGGATCCTTCCCAGAAGCTGTGTCACTTCTCTGGCAGAGCACTGGAGCAAAGATGGCTCTCCTGGCTCAGGCCTTGAGACTCCTCCCCGGTGGACACCCCTCCTCGGGCAGGAAAGGTGCAGGGTGACTGGAGCCAGAAACGGGACCCCTCCCAGAAGCCGCGTTTTTTTGTTTTCATTAGCATTGATAACTGTACCTCTGAGACTCTGTCATTGTGAAGGTTTCACTTCCCCACCCTCCTGCCTTTATATTACACATTGCTAAGACTAGTTAGTTCATCTTCTTGCTTTTAAGAACAGTAACACAGCTTTGACATTTGAGTAGCTAATAGCCCACTTTGAAAGTTTTTATAGGAGTACTCTACCAAGTTGCTATAGCCCATTCAAGTATTTAATAGCTTTTGTTGAACACACACTTGTTTTTAATCAAGTCAACCATCATATAAGAGACACAGATCTTCAATTACAAATTTAATAAAATGTGTCCACAGTGACTTGAAAGGTAATGCCACTATTTTATGAAAGAGTGAAAATACTAAAAAATAAAAAATATATATTAGTTGTGTCTTGTTTCAAGAAAATATTTGGGAACATTTTTTTCTTCTAAGTCACTTCATTTTTCTTTGCCTGGGTTCTATTCTTTGCATAGCATGTTAACTTACTGTGAGTCTTTTAATCCTGTAGCCTGACCTCCTTGGAGTGAATTTTATCATCTTCATTTGTTCTTTAATCTGTTTTCCCAATAGGAGGTAATCAGGTTTTTTTCTTCATTGTTTTCTGAACTGAAGATATAGTGAATCTTAAAAGCTGTAAAAGTGTTTCTAGATTTCTAAATATTTTTCAGAATGAATCAGAGGACATTACAATTTCGGGGGTTGGTGGTTGTCAGTTATTAAGAACTCAGGGCTTAGTTTCTACCTTCTTTTTAAGTATATATTTGGAGTACACATTTACGGTTTTGCTAATCATTTTAAGATCATTTTTGTTGTTATATCATCAGTTTTTAATATATATATATATATATATATATATATATATATATATATAGAGAGAGAGAGAGAGAGAGAGAGAGACTATAGGCACATTTTTTTGGACTACTTCATTGGGTTCTTATATATCTACCATCCTTCCAAACATTGTTTCACCCTACTTCCTTTCAACTCCCCACCCTTAGGTCAGAGAGAAAGAATGTTAGAAGGGAAAGCAGCATAGACCTCTTTAGACTATTTCCTACTGACTTGGGACTTCCAGTTCTCTACCAAGTCCAATCTTCATTGTCAAAATATCCCCAGCCAGTAATTCAGCAACAGCAAACACAGCAGCAGGGATCAGCAGGAGGGATATGTGGAACCTCAGCTGCCACAGGCTCTCTCTGGGCTCTCGCATTTAAAACCTTTCCAGAGTCCCAAATGTAAACTACCTCTACTTGGTAAAAGTCATGGGCTCCTTCTAGAGCACTAGATAATCATAGTTAGAGGCTCCGGTGGATATTCTAAAGCAGCTCCATATCTCACACCTAGGATTAAAGCAAAAATACCTTCATATAACTGGGTTTTAAAGGAAACCAAAATTCTTACTATAGTAGACTTTGACAGTTAAACTGATGTATGAGGGTAACTGAAAGATGCCACAAGCTAGGTTGTCTTTAAAATAGTCTTATTGACAGTGAATTTTAGATAGAAGTAGCTCCAAATATATGAACAGGGCATATTAGATAATTTAATGTAAGTATATCATCACAAAAATGTAATTATCATCTTGCAGCAGAATTCTTTCATGTAACAGATCTCTAGGGTTCTCAGATACAGGACTGGTAAGAAAACAAGTAAATGTCAGTGCAAACCCCAATTCTGGAGTCTTAACTATACAAGATTAGAATAAGCTGAGACTAGAACAGTTCTCAATCTGACCCCTTTGAGCTTTGAATAACCCTTTCATAGGGGTTGTATATCAGGTATTTACATTACAATTCATAACAGTAGCAAAAATTTCAGTTATAAGGCAGCAACAAAAATAAAATGAGGAGCTGTATTAAAGGGTCACCACATTAGGAAATTTGAGAACCACTGCTCTAGAGCCACATTAGAGCCTTGAGTTAATATCCCCTTTCAGTCATATTAGCAGTCTAATGGATTTGGGATGATAGTGTAGCATTAAAAGAAGTTACTTCTCTCAAATGTCAGTGCTAGAATACTAATGCTAAGATGGATAAATAAGGCTATTTAACACCAAGTCACTTTTAACCAAAATCTTCACATTTCCTGACCATTCTGTCTGAACTTCTAAAAAGAAAATTAACTGGGTATGTTTGGTAGGGGGGCAGGTATATGAGCTACTAGATGTAAGAATGCCTTGATTTCTTTAAGATATCTTAACTTTTTTCTTTTAATTTAGAACCATGAAGCCATGTAGTACATTGTAAGTTCTCAGTAAATATTTTGACTGAATGAGTGAAATAATTGCTTACATTGTTTTTGGCCTTACAATACAATTTTAATTATATTAATTACTTTCCTTATGAACATAATAATCTTCTAACTTAAGAGCATGAATATAAAATTGTCAACTTAACAGCAAGATTCTGCTGAAGGGACCCTGATATAGCGGCCTCTTGTGAGGCTATGCCAGTGCCTGGCAAACACAGAAATGGATGCTCACAGTCAGCTATTGGATGGAGCACAGGGTCCCCAATGGAGGAGCTAGAGAAAGGAGCTGAAGGGGTCTGCAACCCTGTAGGTGGAACAACAATATGAACTCACCAGTACCCCCTGAGCTCGAGTCTCTAGCTGCATCTGTAGCAGAAGATGACCTACTTGGCCATCATTGGGAAGAGAGGCCCCTTGGTCTTGTAAACTTTATATGACCCAGAACAGGGGAAGGCCAGGGCCAAGAAGTGGGAGTGGGTGGGTAGGGTAGCAGGGGCGGGGGGAGGGTATGGGGAACTTTCGGGATAGCATTTGAAATGTAAATAAAGAAAATAATAATTAAAAAAAAAAGTAAGTAAAAAAAAATATAAGTAAAATTGGCAAGTTAAATTCCTATCTGGAAAAAAAGTTCCTATCTGGGTTATAGATTTTTTCGGTATTAATTTTGTTGTTTTGGTTTAATGATGTGTCAGTCCCACTTAGTAGGCAGCTATTGAATATGCTTTGCTGTGGTTAGTGATTGACTTTAGCTTGTGCCATTGTTAAGTAGATATTTTTGAGGCATATTAAGTATACACGTGTATGGTAAAATCTATCAAATTTGTTATCAGATGAAGAATAAAGTATACATTCTACTACTACTAGGGAGCTCAAGTTAGGATAGTCAGATGATGGGAAGAAGGGTAGACTGCATGCCCAGCATATATGGCCAATAGAAAGCAAACTCAGTGGCAACTTTGGTTGTTCCTTTCACATAATAGTGTGTCAGGGCTTTTCCCTTTTAAAAAAAGGTTATCCTTTAAAAGTTACATATATAGTTGCATATACACATATATATATATATACACACACACACATATCTCACATTTGTAATTTTATTATACATTATATAGTTTTATTATATGTAATTTTATACTACAGGTTGTTTGCATGTGTATCATGACTTCTAGTTTATTATTTCTATGGGATTTTTGAGGTGCAGGTGAGTGAGTCACGGCCTTATGCCTATTCTTGTGTTGTTTCCCTTATGCTGATTTGGTTGTATTCCAATGTGATAGTGTCTGTTTTATCTAGTTATTTTTTATTTTTATCCTTTATAAACCTGTTTATTTTCTAATGAGACAGAAAGGGAGTGTGTAGATCCTGACGAGAGGGGAGATGGGGAGAAGCCGGGAGAAACGGAGGTGGGGGGGATATATTATGTGAGGGAAAAAATACCTATTTTTAAAAGGAAAAAAATGTTAGGTAGTTCTGCTAGTGAGTAAAAAGAAAAAGTGATAATTAGGAAGAAAATGTTTATACACACATTCAAAAATGAGTGTGAGGCCTAGTTAGATATTTTATCAGCCTCCTTCCCACAGGAGCCTGGCCCCCTGAAACTCAGATAAAGATAGAAGGAGGACAACACAGAGTTAGTTGCCTTTTGAATCCCTTTCACGCTTCAGGGAACATGTGGCCAGGCCCATACAGGAATACACCTCTCTCTCTCTCTCTCTCTCTCTCTCTCTCTCTCTCTCTCTCACACACACACACACACATACACACACACACACGATGACTGCTTCTAAATAAATACATAAAACTTAAAAATTGAATGAGAGTATCTTGGTTTTGAAAACTTTCTCTAAAACTTTTCTGTTTTCAATAAAGCATTGTTAAAAGAAACAGGGAATACTATTATTTTATATTTAATTATAGGAATATAACCAGTTTTTCCTTACTTTGAGATATTATAGACAATTAATATTTCCAAAAAAATTTATAGAATTTCAGTGACGTTATACTAAAAAGAAAATAAATGCCCTGTAGCAGAATTATTCATATTTAAGATGTGATAGATTTAGATGGAGTGCCAATATAAATATTCTGAATATTGTTTTATATTTTCAGTTAAAAATAAATTAATGTTTTTGTTTTATCCTATGTGCTCTATTTCCTCTTACAGCATTTCAAGCCAGATTATCCGACCCATTTTGATTTAATGGGAACAGTGCCATCTACTGAGTCACTAGCATTATATACTACCTATTATTTTTAGAGAATATGTTTATTCAGTTATTTTTATTACTTATATTTAAATGTAATTGCTTTTGATTTGATTTCAAAAGAAATGAAGCAATGTGAGTAAGCAGGTGTTTTGATTCTAAAAATTTCCTTGCTTGGAAATAGCAATTGAATTTGAGCTTTAAATATATTCTCTTTCTAGTACATTAAACAGACTGAATTCTATCAAAAGCTTCCTTGTACTACTTACAGTGTTCACTACTCCATCTATTATCATTCAGGGTTTTCCTATTTTTATCTTCTCTGTTCTTGAACCATAGTTTCTGTTTCCTGGGTCAAGAAGTTTGGAATAATGAATTGAGTTCTTGCCTTTTCAACTCAGAGAGATAATAAAATAGATTGTTAAAATTGTGCTGATATTCTATCAATACTTTAAAGCATAGTAAATCTACAAACATTTTCCATTTGCCTTAAAAAAGCAACTTAGGGCTGGAAGGATGGCTGAGAGATTTAGAGCTTTTACTGCTTTTGCAGAGAACCCAGGTTAGGTCCCAATATACATATGGTAGTTTACTTCACCTGTAGCTCCACTTCCAGAGGATCCTACATCGTCTTCTTATGTCTTAAGAATCATGTGTATATGTGAAATGCATCCATATACTTGGGCACACAAAAATACACTTTTAAGTACACACAAAAATAAAATAAAAATAGTTTAATATATATTGTTGTAGATGGAAAGATGGCTTAGCATTTAAGAGCACTGACTAGTCTTACAGAGGCCCTGGATTCAATTCTGAGCACTTACATGGCAGCACACAATTGCCTGTAACTCCAGTTTCAGGGGATCCAGTGCCCCCTTCTGGCTTCCACAGGCACCAGACACAAATGTGGTATGCGGATAGACAAATATAAATACAAAACAGTCAAATATAAAATATAATACCTATTAGTAACACTAATAGTAGTAGCAAAATATAAAAATATTTTTTAAACAGTCAAAAAACAAAACCTGGCAAACACAGAAGTGGACGCTCACAGTCAACTATTGGATGGAACACAGGGCCCCCAATAGAGGAGCTAGAGAAAGTACCCAAGGAACTGAAGGGGTCTGCAACCCTATAGGTGGAACAACAATATGAACTAACCAGTACCCCCAGAGCTCGTGTCTCTAGCTGCATATGTAGCAGAAGATGATCTAGTAAGCCATCATTGGGAAGAGAGACCCCTTGGTCTTGCAAACTTTATATGCCCCAGTTAGGGGCATACCAGGGACAGGAAGGGGGAGTGGGTGGGTAGGGGAGCGGAGGGGGTGAGGGTATAGGGGACTTTGGGGATAGCATTTAAAATGTAAATGAAGTAAATACCTAATAAAAATTGAAAAAAACAAAAAACAAAACCAACCAACCAACCAACCAACCAGCCAACAAAACAAAAAGGTGTGCTGGAGAGATGGCTCAGCATTTAAGAGCACTGACTGCTCTTCTAGAGGGCCTGGGTTCATTTCCGAGCATTCATATGGCAGCTCACAACCATTTGTAACTCCAAATATTTGACACCCTCACACAGACATAAATGTAAGCAAAACAGTAATGCACATACAATAAAAATTAAAAAGTTATTAAAAAATTAAAAACTTGCTGAATAAAATATAAATGAAATAATTGTATACTATAAAAAATTAAATACTGTTGAATACATGAAATAATATTGAATTTATTTTAGTGCTTTTAGTTTAAAATTTATTATTCTGATTATATAAATACTTCTATAAAGGGGGTGATTGAAATTAGAATATACTATGTGAAAAAAAATTGCTTTCAATAAAAGAAAAAATCTTTACTAATATGAAAAGTTGTTTTCTACTTAATAAATAAACTAGATCGGTTGTTCCATGCACCAATAAACCTTTTGGTGTTCCATGCATTGGTTATATACAATTGACAGGAAAAAAATGTTGCTGTGAATGTGGCATTAGATTGAAATATAGTTGATAGTGGTTTTCTTTGTCCAATAATTGTTGCCATGTAACAGTCTGCCTTCATCCTTGTACATTTTCATTATCCTTTTTTTAAAGATTAATTTTGGAAGTTGAAAATATAAAAGTTATTGATAGTATAAAAATGATGTTTTGAAATACAGATGCCTTATAAACTAGATACTATATTGAGCTAATGAACATGCTTTGGTTGCAATGAAAATTTGCTTTTAGAAATAATTGAACATACAGTATATTGTTACTAACACCAATCATCATGATAATGTCACTTGAGTTTTTTTTCTAATACAGGTTTGAGATCTATCTATGTATCTATCTATTTATCTATCTCACCTCTACATGTGTATACACATACACATATATATGTATGTGTGTATATACATATACATACATACATATATATGTATACACAATGTATATACACACATATACAATATTTTTAATTTTTTATAAAAGGCTGAATATTGTTTAATGACTCAATTTTACCAATAAAGACTCAGGATCCAGATGCTGGGATGGAAGCCTGCCAGTTTAGAGAAGCAGAGAAAGCACCCAGCTGACCTTCCTCCACGCCCAGTGTCTCAAATGGAAGCTCTCCTTCTCAAGTCTCAAAAACTTCTTGAACTGAATGTCCCTCCCTTCTAATCCTGTGCATCTTTATATCCACCCTCCTGACTTCTTACAACGATCCTATTTTTTTTCTTAATAATCCTATGTCCATTCCCTGCCAACTGGTTACTTGCTTTTGACCTATGGTTGACTTTATTCAATCCTATTTATAACATTCAAGAAGACAGCTCTTGGATTAAAGGTTTTTGCTAGGGCTGAGCCACACCAGAACTAGAAACAATTTTTTTTAACAGTAAACAAAATTTCAGGGTTTATACTGTGACCAAATATCTTTTTTAAAAAAGTTATTATTGAAAATTTTATTTATTTATGTTTCAAATGTTATCCTCCTCCCCAACCTCCCCCCCACAACCCCCCTATCCCATCTCTCCTCCCCCTGCTTCTATGAGGGTGCTCACCCACCCACCTACTCCTGCCTCACCTCTCTAGCATTCTCCTGTACTGTGGCATTAAGCCTTAACAGGACCTAGGACCTCCCCTCCCATTGATTCCAGAAAAGGCCATCCTTAAGTATATATGCAGCTAGAGCCATTGGTTGCTCCATGTGTATTCTTTGGCTGGTGCTTTAGTCTCTGGGAACTCTGGGGGGTACTGGTTGGTTCATATTGTTGTTATTCCTATGGGGCTGCACACTGCTTTGGCTCCTTCAGTCCTTCTCCTCACTCCTCCATTGGAGTCCCTGTGCTCACAGTCTGATGGTTGGCTGAAGCATCTGCATCTGTATTGGTCAGGCTCTGGCAGAGCCTCTCAGGAGACAGACAGTTTTATCAGAAACCTGTCAGCAAGCACGACTTGGCATTAACAATAGTGTCTGGGTTTGGTGTATGTTTATGGGATATATCCCCAGGTGGGGCAGTCTCTGGATAGCCTTTCCTTCAGTCTCTGTTCCACTCTTTGTCCCTGTATTTCCTTTAGACAGGAAGTTCTGGTTTAAAATTTTTGAGAAGTGTGGGTGGCACCATGTCAACCAGGGGCTATGCCTAACCTCTGGATATGGTCTCTATAGTTTCTCTCTCCCCCTTTGTTGGGTATTTCAGCTAATGCCATCCCTGTTGGGTCCTGGGAGCCTCTTGCTTTCCTGGCATCTGGGACTTTCTGTTGGCTACTCCAATTCCCCATCCTCCATTGCTCTACGCCTCTGTTAAATTTCCTGACCCTCTGTACATCTCCCCTGTCTTTTCCTACACCAGATCCTGCCCCCATTTTTTTCCCTCTTCCAGTGCTCTCTTCCTCCTACGTCCCTCCCACCCTCTAGCTCCCGTTATTATTATTTTGTTCCCCTTTCAAAATAGGACTGAAGCATCCACACTTTGGTCTTCCTTCTATTTGAGCTTCATGTATCATGGGTAGTCTGAGCTTTTTTCCTAATATACACTTATCAGTGAATATATACCATGTGTCTTATTTTGTGACTGGGTTACCTCACTCAGGATGATATTTTCTAGTTCCATCCATTTGCCTAAGAATTTCATGAAGTCATTGTTTTTAATAGCTGAGGAGTACTCCATTGTGCAAATGTACCACATTTTCTGTATCCATCCTCTATTGAGGGACATCTGGGTTGTTTCCAGTTTCTGGCTATTACAAATATGGCTGCTATGAACATAGTGGAGCATGTGTTCTTGTGATATGGTGAAGCACAATGGGTGTATGCCCAGGAGTAGTAAACTGGGTCCTCAGGTAGTAATATCCAATTTTCTGAGGAACCGCCAGACTGGTTTCCATAGTGGTTCTACCAGCTTGCAATCACACCAACAATGGAAGAGTGTTCCTCTTTCTCTACATTCTTGCCAGCATCTGCTGTCACCTGAGTATTTTAGCCATTCTGACTGGTGTGAGGTGGAATCTCAGGGTTGTTTTGATTTGCATTTCCCTGATGACTAAGGATGTTGAACATTTCTTTAGGTGCTTCTCTTCTACTTGATATTCCTCAGTTGAGAATTCTTTGTTTAGCTCTGTGCCACATTTTTAAATAGGGTTATTTGGTTCTTTGGAGTCTGACTTCCTGAGTTCTTTGAATATGTTGGATATTAGCCTTCTATTGGGTGTATGTTTGGTAAAGATCTTTCTAAATCTGTAGGTTGCTGTTTTGTCCTATTTACAGTGTCCTTTGCCTTAAGGAAGCTTTTCAACTTTATGAGATCCCTCTTGTCTATAGTTGATCTTAGAGCCTGGGCAATTGGTGTTATGCTTAGGAAATTTTCTCCAATGCCAGTGTGTTTGAGGCTCTTCACTGATTTCTCTTCTAATAGAGGCAGTGTATCTGGTTGTATGTGGAGATCTTTGATTCACTTGGACCTGAGCTTTGTATAAGGACATAAGAATGGATCGATTTGCATTCTTCTACATGCTGACCACCACATAAGCCAGCACTGTTCGTTGAATATACTGTCTTTTTCCTACTGGATGGTTTTAGCTTCTTTGTGAAAGATCAAATGACCATAGGTGTGTGGGTTCATTTCTGGGTCTTCAATTCTATACCATTGATCTGCCTGTCTGTCTCTGTACCAGTACCATACAGTTTTTATCACTATGCCTCTGTAGTAGAGCTTGAGGTCAGGGATGGTGATTCCCCCAGAAGTTCTCTTATTGTTGAAAATAGTTTTCACTATCCTGGGTTTTTTGTTGCTCCAACTGAATTTGAGAATTGCTCTTTTTGTCTCTGTGAAGAATTGAGTTGGAATTTTGATGGGCATTGCCATGAATCTGTAGATTCTTTTTTGGTAAGATGGCCATTTGGATTGCCTTGAATCTGTAGATTCTTTATTGGTAAGATGGCCATTTTCACTATATGAATCCTGCCAATCCATGGGAGATCTTTCTATCTTCTGAGGTCTTCTTTAGTTTCTTTCTTCAGAGACTTTTAAGTTCTTGTCAGACAGATCTTTCACTTTCTTGGTTAGAATCACAGCAAGATATTTTATATTATTTGTGAATATTGTGAAGGGTGTCATTTCCCTAATTTCTTTTTCAGCCTGCTTATCCTTTGAGTATAGGAAGTCTACTGACTTGTTTGAGTTAATTTTTTATCCAGTCACTTTGCTGAAGTTGTTTATCAGCTGTAGGAGTTCTCTGGTGGAGTTTTTGGGGTCACTTACGTATACTATGGTATCATCTGCAAATAGTGATATTTTGACTTTTTCCTTTCCAATTTGTATCCCTTTGACCTCCATTTGTTGTCGAATTGCTCTTGCTAGAACATCAAGTACTATATTGAATAGATGGAGGTCAGCCTTGTCTAGTTCCTCAATTTAGTGGGTTTGCTTCAAGTTTCTCTCCATTTAGTTTGATGTTGCCTACTGGTTTGCTGTATATTGTTTTTACTATGTTTACGTATGGGCCTTGAATGCCTGATCTTTCCAAGACTTTTAACATGAAGGGATGTTGAAATTTGTCAAATGCTTTTTCAGTATCTAATGAAATGATCGTGTCTGTGTGTGTGTGTGTGTGTGTGTGTGTGTGTGTGTGTGTGTGTGTGTGTGTATGTTTTCAGTTTGTTTTTGTAATGGATTACATTGCTAGATTTCCATATATTGAACCATCCTTGCATGCCTGGGATGAAGCATACTTGATCATGGTGAATGATCATTTTGATGTGTTCTTCGATTTGGTTGGTGAAAATTTTATTGAGTATTTTTGCATTTATATTCATAAGTGAAATTGGTCTGAAGTTCTCTTTCTTTGTTGGATCTTTGTGTGGTTTTGGTATCAGTGTAACTGTGGCTTCATAGAACCAATTAGGTACTGTTCCTTTTGTTTCTATTTTGTGGAATAGTTTGAAAAATATTGGTATTAGGTCTTTGAAGGTCTGATGGAATTCTGCACTAAAACCATCTCGTCTGGGGCTTATTTTTTTTTTTTTTTTGTTTGGGAGACTTTTAATGACTGCTCCTATTTCATTAGGGGTTATGGGACTGTTTAGATGGTTTATCTGATCCTGATTTAACTTAGGTATTTGGTATCTGTCTAAAAAATTATCTATTTCATCCAGATTTTCCAGTTTTGTTGATTATAAGCTTTTGTAGTAGGATCTCATGGTTTTTTGAATTTCTTCAGTTTCTATTGTTATGTCTCCCTTTTCATTTCTGATTTTGTAAATGTGGATACTATTTCTGTGCCCTCTGGTTTGTCTGGCTAGGAGTTTATTTAGCTTGTTGGTTTTTGGATAGTTTTCTCTTTGTTCCTACTTGGCTGATTTCAGTCATGAGTTTGATTATTTTCCCCCATCTACTCCTCTTGGGTGTATTTGCTTCTTTCTGTTCCAGAGCTTTCAGGGGTGCTGTCAGACTGCTAGTGTAATCTCTATCCAGTTTCTTTATGGAGGCACTCAGAGCTATGAGTTTCCCTCTTAGCACTGCTTTCATTGTGTCCCATAAGTTTGGGTATTTTGTGCTTCATTTTCACTAAATTCTAAAAAGTCTTTAATTTCTTTATTTCTTCCCTGACCAAATTATCATTGAGCAGAGAGTTATTCAGTTTCTATATGTATGTGGGATTTCTGTTGTTTTTGTTGCTATTGAAGACCAGCCTTAGTCTGTGGTGATCTGATAAGATGCATGGGATTATTTCAATCTTCTTGTATCTGTTGAGGCTTGTTTTCTGACTGCCTATATGGTCAATTTTGGAGAAGGTACCATGAAGTGATGAGAAAAAGTTATATTCTTTTGTTTTAGGATGAAATGTTCTGTACATATCTGTTAATTCCATTTGGTTCATAACTTCTGTTAGTTTCACTGTGTCTCTGTTTAATTTGTTTCCATATTCTGTCCATTGCTGAGAGTGGGGTTTTGATGTCTCCCACTATAATTGTGTGAGTTTCTACATGTGCTTTGAGCTTTAGTAAAGTTTCTTTTATAAATGTGGGTACCCTAGCATTTGGGGCAAAAACATTCAGAATTGAGAATTCATCTTGGTAGATTTCTTCCTTTGATGAGTATGAGGTGTCCTTCCTCATCTTTTGATAAGTTTTGTTTGAAAGTCGATTTTATTCGATATTAAAATGGCTATTTCACCTTGTTTCTTGGGACCATTTGTTTGGACTTTTTTTCCCCCAACCTTTAACCCTGAGGTAGTGTCTGTCTTTGTTACTGAGGTATGTTTCCTTTATGCAGCAAAATTCTGGGTCCTGTTTACATATTCAGTCTGTTAAGTTTATGTCTTTTTATTAGGGGAATTGAGTTCATTGATGTTAAGAGATATTAAGGAAAAGTGATTGTTGCTTCCTGATATTTTTGTTGTTAGAGGTGGAATTATGTTTGTGTGGCTATCTTCTTTTGGGTTTGTTGAAAGAAGATTACTTTCTTGCTTTTTCTTGGGTGTAGTTTTCCTCCTTGTGTTGGCATTTTCTACCTATTATCCTTTGTAGGACAGGATTTGTAGAAAGATATTGTATAAATTTGGTTTTGTCATAGAATATCTTGTTTTCTATATCTATGGTAATTGATAATTTTGTTGGGTATAGTAGCCCAGGTTGGCATTGTTGTTTTCTTTCTGGCTTTTAATCTCTGTTGAGGAGTCTGGTGTAATTTTGATATGTCTGTCTTTATATGTTACTTGACTTTTTTCCTTTACTGTTTTTAATATTTGTGTGTGTGTGTGTGTGTGTGTGTGTGTGTGTGTGTGTGTGTGTGTGAGAGAGAGAGAGAGAGATAGATCATGGTTTATAGGTTTAATTTCTTTTCTGGTCTAATCTGTTTGGAGTTCTGTAGCCTTCCTGTATGTTCATGGTCATCTCTTTCTTTAGGTTAGGGAAATTTTCCTNTGTGTGTGTGTGTGTGTGTGTGTGTGTGTGTGTGTGTGTGTGTATGTGTGTATTTGGTGTTTTGATTATTATGTGACGGTTTAATTTCTTTTCTGGTCTAATCTGTTTGGAGTTCTGTAGCCTTCCTGTATGTTCATGGTCATCTCTTTCTTTAGGTTAGGGAAATTTTCCTCTAGGATTTTGTAGAAGATATTTACTGGCTCTTTGAGTAGGGAATCTTTACTCTTTTATGCCTATTATTTTTAGGTTTCATCTTCTCATTATGTCCGGTATTTCCTGGATGTTTTAGGTTAGAAGCTTTTTGCAGTTTGCATTTTCTTTGCCTGTTGTGTCAGTGTTTTCTATGGTATCTTCTACACCTGAGATTCTCTCTTCTATCTCTTGTATTCTGTTGGTGATGCTTGTATCTATGACTCCTGATCTCTTTCCTAGGTTTTCTGTCTCCAGGGTTGTCCCCCTTGAAATTTCTTCATTTCCATTTTTAGATCCTGGATGGTTTTGTTCAATTTCTTCACCTGCTTGGTTGTATTTTCCTATTTCTTTAAGGGACTTATGTGTTTCCTCTTTAAGGGCTCTTACTTGTTTACTTGTGTTCTTCTGTATTTGTTTAAGGGAGTTATTTATGTCCTTCTTAAAGTCTTCTATCATAATCATGAGATGTGATTTTTATATCAGAATCTTGCTTATCATGTTTTTGAGGGTATCCAGGGCTTATTATGGTGGGAGAACTGGATTCTGATGATCCCCAGTAGCCTTGGTTTCTGTTTCTTATGTTCTTGCACTTGTCTCTCACCATCTGGCTATCTGGTCTTTCTTTCTCTGACTGGAGCTTGTCCCTCCTGTTAGCCTGTGAGCCTGTGGTCTTAGTTGTGTCAACACTTCTAGGGAAACAGGTTCTTTTCGGCAGGATTGGGGTGTGGATAGCTATGTCCCAGAATCAGCTCTGGGATGCAGATGGAAACCAGAAGGATCGTGTTCCTTGCTCTTCTGCAGTTTCTGGGTCCTGTGGGCTCAGGGCAGGTCCCACTTGGGGCTGGTTTTAGGGCAGTAGTTGCGTGACCAAATGTCTTGCGACAGAATAGTACTGTATTGTAGGCATATACCAAATTTCATTGTCCAGTTTATGTGTTAATTGAGTATTACAGGCATGAACATGGGTGTGAAAGTTATCTTTAACATCCTGATTTTATAGACATTGGCTATATATACTTAGAAGTAAGATTTCTGAATCATATGGTATTTCTAGTTTTAAATTTTAAGAAAACTCCATAGTGTTTTTACTAGTGGCTATGTTAATTACATTCTCACTAGCAGCGTGAAATGTTTCCTGTTTCTTTACAAGTTTTTTTTTCTTATTTTAAGAATTATTTATTTATTTTATGTATATGAGTACACTGCAGCTGTCTTCAGACATACCAGAAGAGGATATCGGATCCCATTATAAATGGTTGTTAGCAACCATGTGTTTCTGGGAATTGAATTCAGAATCTCTGGACAAGCAGCTCTTAACCACTGAGCCATCTCTCCAGCCCCACTTTACAAGTTTTTATGGTTTTATTATTTTATGTCTTTTTGATCATAACCAGTTTAACATCAACGTTTCCTATTTTAACAGATCTAATACATGCATCATTTCAGTTTTAATATTATTTTCATATATATGTGATTGTGTTTTATGTGTGTGGTGCATGTGGATTTATGTACACAGATGCAGGCACTTGTTCATACATAGATGCTAGAGGAGAGTGACATCTGTCCTGTGTGTTCTCTCTCTCTCTCTCTCTCTCTCTCTCTCTCTCTCTCTCTCTCTCTCTCTCTCGCTCTCTCGCTCTCTCGCTCTCTCGCTCTCTCGCTCTCTCGCTCTCTCGCTCCCCCCCCCTTTAGCTAGGCTGATAACTAATAAGCCCTAGAGATGACTTTGCCTCTGTTTTTCACATTGGGGTTTACCAATGTTGGTGCAGCCTTGTCCAGATTTGTGAGTGCTAAATCTAAACAGAGCTTCTTATGTTTGTGTATCAAATACTTTTACCCTCCTAAGAACTCTTGTCCCCTCTCATCCCCATTGTACTTGAAGAAAAAAATAGAAAATTAATTGCCAAGTTTTGGTTTTGAACTTTTTTTCATGAACCTCTTGATCAGTTGGAATTCTCTTCATGTTTTGCCTCTTCCTCTACTTTGGTTGTTTTATTTTTATCTATCTATCTATCTATCTATCTATCTATCTATCTATCTATCTATCTATCTATCTACTTATCTACCTATCTCTCTATGTAGCAGCTCAACTCCAACTAGGAATTAAAGGGCCCCTGAATCCAGTGTGACAAGAGTAACTTGTGTAGGGCATTTCCTGGCTGTGTTGTAAAACTTGCCTACATAGTCTTCCTTAAGGAGAATCTAGTATCATGTTGCAAGTAAATTCTGTAAATGTAAAACCATCTTATATAAGATAGATAACATTTAATAATGATAGTTTCCTAATGGTAATTTATAAATACTTCTGTCAAAAATTATATTTTATGGTTATGGTGGAAGGAAACTTCACTAGACAGAGGAAGGTGTGTGTGTGTGTGTGTGTGTGTGTGTGTGTCTGTCTGTCTATCTTTCTGTCTGTGTATGTGTACCTTAACATGCATGCAGACATCACATCAGAAGAGGGATTGAGTGTCCTCTGTGTATTCCCTTGAGGCAGAGTTTCTCCCTAAACCTGAGGATTACGTTTTCTGCAATCCTCCCATCTCCAACTCCTTATACCTAGATATATAGATGTGTGCAGCATGCTCAGCTTGTTCAGTGCATGCTAGGATCCAAACTCTGATCCTCATGATTTTGCAGCAAGCATTCCCACCTGCTGATCCATCTTTTCAGTCCTTGAATATCTTCTTTTAAGAATTTTAAGAATTAAGATTTCTAAGTTCGAGGCCAGCCTGGTCTACAAAGTGAGTTCCAGGACAGCCAGGGCTACACAGAGAAACCCTGTCTCGAAAAACCTAAAAAAAATAAAAAATAAAAAAGAATTGTTTCTACAAATTGTTTTGTTCAATTTCAAAACCAGGTTTTTGTTTTTGTTTTTTTGTTCTTCAATTGTTTTAGTACTTTATATACTTTGGACTAAATGCTTATCTCTTGAATGTTTATTCAAAGTTTTGCTCCCATTCTGTAGGTTAATTCCTATGCAATTTATTATGATTCTTACTTTGCAGATCTTGTCATTTCCTGCCTTATATTTAAGTGTTAAGTTATTTTTGAATTAGTTTTGTATATGAAATAAGACATTTTTTCTTCACAGTAATTTTTTTTCCCAATTGCATTCTCAAGCATATTGTCCTTTCTTTATTGAGTATTCTTGACAATTTAGTTGAAATTCAGTTTGTTATAAATATGTGAATTTATTTGTGACTGTTATATTTCATTGGTCTGTGTTTCTGTTTTTATGTTAATACTTCGTTGTTTTGATTACTATAGATATTTAGTATGTTTTTATGTTTTGTTTTT
>NC_034596.1:73531169-73536212 GCF_900095145.1 Mus pahari
CAGGGTTTCTCTGTGTAGTCCTGGCTGTCCTGGAACTCACTTTGTAGACCAGGCTGGCCTCGAACTCAGAAATCCACCTGCCTCTGCCTCCCAAGTGCGGGGATTAAAGGCGTGCGCCACCACCGCCCGGCTAGTATGTTTTTATTTCAAGTAATATGATGCTTCCAGATTGGCAGTCCTGTGGAGCATTTTGATTAATGATCTGTATGTTGCTGATGCCACACTTAGGGATGTGGTTCTGATATGTTTGTGTGTATGTGTGTGTATATGTGTATATGTATATATATGTATATGTGTGTGTATGTATGTATGTATGTATGTATGTATGTATGTGTAAAGTTGCTGAGCAAGCCATGAGGGGCAAACCAGGAAATATCATTCCTTCATGACATCTGCTTTGGGAAGTGTAAGCCAAATAAATCGTAGAGTTCCATATAAATTTTGTGATTGTTCATTCTTTCTGTATGAAGCATTGACTTTGAGTATTTTGACAATTTTAACAACATTAATTAATCCAATTCATGTGATATGTTTTTATTTCTGTCTTCTAACATTTGTTTTTATAAATTTATTATATTAATGTTCCACCTCCTTGTTTAATATATTCCTGAGTGTTTAACTTATTTTACACCGTTATTGTAATCGGCCTTGTTTTCCAGACATTGTTCCTAGTACATAAAGAATCTACTGATATTTGTTTGTTGATTTTATACCTTACAATTGTACTGAAATTGTTAATTAGTTCTAACAGTCTTTGGTTGAGTCTTTAATACATAAGGTCTGTTATCTGTAGAGACAGTTTAACTTTTCTGTTCTTTTGTGTACATGTTATATGTACATGTGGCTATATGAATGCATTTCAGAACTTGTATATGTGTGTGCTTTTGTATAGAACAGAAGTCAATAGTGGTGACTTTCTTCATTGCTTTCTGTCTTATGTTTTCTTCTAACTTTTTTTTTTTTAATTCACTTTACATCCCAATTGTTGTCCCCCATCCTGATTCCCCCTCCCACATTCTCTCCCCCCATCCCTCATCCTCTTCTCTGAGATAGTAGAGATCTTCCCCTATCATATCCCCATCTCCCCCCCAGCACATCAAGTCTCTACAGGGCTAGACACTTTTCTCCCACTGAAGTCAGACAAGACAACTGAGTTAAGGGGACAGATTCTATAGATAGGCAGTAGCTTTAGGTATGGGCCTGACTTCAGTTGTTCAGAACCCACATGAAGACCAAGTTGCACATCTATTTATGTGTTGGTGGTGGTGGGGTGCTGAGTCTAGCCTGTGTATTGTCTGTGGTTGGTGGTTCAATCTGAGCGCCCCCAATGTTCCAGAATAGTTTACTCTGTTGGTCTTTCTATGGAGTTCCTATCCTCTTTGGGCCCTCAATCCTTCCCCCAACTCTTCCATAAGAGCCCCAAAGCTCCATCCAATGTTTTTGTGTGGGTCTCTGCATCTGAGTCAGCTGCTGGGTGGAGATTTTCAGAGAACAGCATGCTGGGCTCCTGTCAGAATACTCTGTTTAGCCTGGAACCCCATTTTTTAATTGGGGTATTTTTTTTTTTTTGAGTCTAACTTCTTGAATATCTTGGATGTTAGTCCTCTGTCAGATGTAGGATTGGTGAAGATCCTTTCCTAATATGTAGGCTGCCATTATGTCCTAATGGCAGTGTCCTCAGCCCTAGAGAAGGCTTTTCAGTTTTAGGAGGTACCATTTATCAATTGTTAATTGTTAATTGTAGAGCCTGAGCCTCTGGTGTTCTGTTCTGGAAAATTTCACCTGTGCCAATGTGTTCAAGGCTATTTCCCCCATTTTTTTATTTATTAGATTCAGTGTATCCTGTTTTATGTTAAGGCACTTGATCACTTGGACTTGAGTTTTGTGCAAGGACATAGATAAGGATCTATTTACATGAAGACAGCCAGTTAGACCAGCACCATTTGTTGAATATGCTTTCTTTTTTCCATTGTATGGTGTTGGCTTCTTTGTTAAAACTTTAGTGTCCATTAGGTGTGTGGATTTATTTCTGATTTATTTATTTATTTATTTGATTCTATTCAATTGCTCAACCAGTTTGTTTCTGTATGAATACCATGTTATTGTTGTTTATTTTATTTATTTATTTATTTATTTATTTATTTTTATTACTATTGCTCTGTAGTACAGCTTGAGGTAGTGGATGGTGATTCCTCCAGAAGTTCTTTTGGCTATCCTGTTTTTTTGAAGTTGAAAATTGTTCTTTTAAGATCGTAAAATAGTGTTTGAATTTTGATGGGAATTGCACTGAATCTGTTGATTACTTTTGGTAAGATGGCCATATTCACTATGTGCATGATCCACTATGGCCACAGGATATTTTCCCATCTTCTGAGGTCTTCAATTTATTTGTTCAGGAACTTGAATTTCTTGTCATACACATCTTTTACTTGCTTGGTTAGAGTTACACCAAGATATTTTATATTATCTGTGGCTATTGTGAAGGGTGTGATTTCCCTAATTTCTTTCTCAGACCATTCATTATTTCTATAAAGGAGGTCTCTTGATTTCTTTGAGATAATTTTATATCTAGCCACTTGGCTGAAGTTGTTTAATCAGCTGTAGAAAGTCTCCATTAGAATTTTGGTGGTCATTTATGTATACCATCATATCATCATTGAATAGTGATTTCTTGACTTGTTCCTTTCCAGTTTGTATCCCCTTGATCTCTTTTTGTTGTCTTATTGCTCTAGCTAGAAACTTCATGTACTATATTGGATAGGGAGAGAGTGGGGAACCTTGTCTTATCCCTGATTTTTGTGGAATTGCTTCAAGTTTTTTCTCCATTTAATTTGATGTTGGCATTGCCTTTCTGTATATTGCTTTATTATGTTCAATTATGTGCCTTGAATCCCTGATCTCTCCCATACGTTTAATATTAAAGGGTGTTGGATTTTGTTGAATGCTTTTCCAGCATCTAATGAGATGATTATGTTATCGTTTTTCTTTGAGTTTGCTTATATAGTGGATTATGCTGATGAATTTTTGTATATTGAACCATTCCTGAATCTCTGGGATAAAGCCTACTTTATCATGGTGAATGATATTTTTGATGTTTTCTGTGATTCAGTTTGTGAGAATTTTATTGAGTATTTTTTGTCAGTGTTCGTAAGTGAAATTGGTCTTAAATTCTCTTTGTTTGTTGGGTCCTTGTGTGATTTAGGTATCATGGTAGCTGTGACCTCATAGAATGAATAAGGTAGTGTTCCTTCTGTTTCTATTTTGTGGAATAGTTTGAGGAGTGTTGATAGTAGCTCTTCTTTGAAAGTTTAGTATAATTCTGCACTAAAACCATTTCGCACTGGGTTTTTTTTTGGTTTTTTGTTTTTTTGCTTTTTGTTTTTATCATTAGGAGAATTTTAATGACTGCTTCTGTTTCCTTAGGGGTTATGGGACTGTTTAGATGGTTAACCTGATCTTGATTTAACTTTAGTAAGTGGTATCTGTCTAGAAAATTATTCATTTCCTTTAGATTTTCCAGTTTTGTTGACTATAGTCTTTCGAAGTAAGACCTAATGATATTTAAGATTTCCTTTGTTTCTGTTGTTATGTCTAATGTTTCATTTCTGATTTTCTTAATTTGGATACTTTCTCTGTGTCTTTTAGTTAGTTTGGCTAAGGGTTTGCCTATTGCTGATTTTCTCAAAGAACCAGCTCTTCATTTTGTTGATTCTTTCTATTGTTCTCTTTGTTTCTAATTGGTTGATTTCTGCCAGGAATTCACTATTTCCTGTCGTTTATTCCTCTTGGGTCTGTTTGCTTCCTTTTGTTCTAAAGCTTTCAGTTGTGCTATTAATTTGCTAGTATGAGATCTCTCCAATTTCTTTATGAAGGCACTTAGTTCTATGAATTTTCCTTTTAGCACTGCTTTCATTTTGTCCTATAAGTTTGTGTATGTTGTGCGTTCATTTTCATTGAATTCTAGAAAGTCTTTAATTTCTTTATTTCTTTTTCAACAACGTGATCATTGGGTAGACATTGTTCTGTTTCCATGAGTATGTGGGCTTTTGTTTCTGTTGTTGTTGAAGTCCAGCCTTAATCCATGGTGATCTGATTGAATTTAAGTAGTTATTTCAATCTTCTTGTATGTTGAGACTTGATTTGTGTTTGATTATATGGTCAATTTCAGAGAAGGTTCCATGAGGTGCTGCAAAGAAGATACACTATTTTGGTTTCGTGTGAAAGGTTAAATTCATTTCGATCCTAACATCTGTAAGTTTTATTCTGTCTCTGGTTAGTTTCTGTTTTAGTGACCCGTCCATTAGTGAGAGAGGTTTATTTTCCAGCACATTGGAGTCAACCCTCAATCAGTCCCTTGGGGCCAGTGATGAGAAGGTGATCATGCACGGCTATTACAAGGAGTTTTTATACTTTTTAGGGGCACAGGTTACATCAGCAAGGTTACAGACCAAACTTATTGGCTAAGCATATTGACCTTTAAGTCTACTGGCTAGCAAGCATGACATACATTTGAACTTTACCTGGGACTTTCCACAGGGTCAGATGACTATCAGTCAGTACATTCTGTAGTTTTTCTGAGAATTTTTTTCTGAGCTTGGCCTAGCCTTGCCCCTAAGTGGCAGGTGGAAGCTTGAAGGATCATGTGGGACTGGAAAAAACCCTTAGGATCCCTCACTTCTATTTCTGTCTTTAGGTCTTAGATTGTTTTGTTTACTTCCCTTATGTATGTGATTGTATTTTCTTGTGTTTCCGTTAGGGATTAATTTGTTTCCTATTTAAAGTCTTCAACATGTTTGACTGCTTTCCTATATTTCTTTATGGGAAGTAGTTATATCCTCTTTACAGGCCTCTGTTGTCTTCCTGAGATGAATTTTAAGGTCACAGTCTTGTTCTTCAGGTGTGTTAGGCTATCCAGGGCTTTCTGTAGTAGGAGAACTGGATTCTAATCATGCCATATTGTATTGGCTTCTGTTGATTATGTTCTTGTGCTTGCCTTTTTTTTTTTTTTTTTTTTTTTTTTTTTTTTTTTTTTTTTTTTTTTTT
>NC_034596.1:73536223-73567886 GCF_900095145.1 Mus pahari
AAGGTGTTGGGTGCTGGATCAGCCTGCGGACAGCCGCCAGGCGAACACCCCTCCTGGGCAGGAGAGGCGCAGGACGATCGGGTCCAGCTGCGGGTCCCCTCACCAGTCTGTGCTTGCCTTTTGCCATCTTGTTTCTAGTGTTGGCTGGCTTGGGTGTACCGGGTTGGAGCAGGTCTCCCTGGAGGCAGATGAAACTGTGTATCCTGGGTTAGAGCAGGTCTTTGGGATGCAGGGAGAACTGTGGAGTGGGGGTGGGGCTGATGTGTTGGTCAGAGAGTGCAGATGGAGGGTCAGGCTGAAGGGAGATGGTGGTACAACAAGGGTGGGGCAGATCCCACTTTGGCTGGCCTTGTATTGTCCCAGAAGGCAAAGGTATTGGGGTGAGGGTGGGGTCTCACCTGTTTCCCTGGTTAGATCAGGTTTTCTGGGAGACAGCAGGGCTGTGGGGTGGGGTGGGAGGGTGATGTGCCTACCTGAAGTGTAGATGGAGGTAGACTGGAAGGGAACTAAAAATGCATTCTTAAAAACTAGTATCATGACATGTATTATATAAAGAACTTATCCTAACTGAAACTGTGATGTGCATGTGACCCTTCAACTTGGCACATTTTGTTCTCTACTTCTATGAGTTCAACTTTACTAGATTCCACAAGTAATAGATGTAGCATTTTTCTTTCTATACCTGATTTATTTCACTTAATATAATGTCCTTTAGGTTGATCCATCATGCCATAAGTTATAGCATTTTCTAACTTTATAGAGCCTAGTAGTATTTCATTTTGTATACAAGTGCATGTATGCATCTGTACACAAATATGTATGCAAATATTCAAGTGTTCACCTTTTCTTTATTCCATTTAGTTGCTGTAAGCAGTGTTAATCTTTTGCCTAGTTTATTATGACTAATGGTGGAGTTCAAATGAGAACATAGATGTTCAATACAGATACAAATACTCAATGCACTGATCTAAAGTCCTCTGGATATTTACATAATATTGGATTTACTTTGATCATATTGTAGTTCAGTTTTAATGTTTTGAGACTGTCCCCAGTGTTTCCCATAATTGGTTGTACTAAATCAGTTTACTATTAGTAATGTGAAAGGCTTGGTTTTTCACATATTCTCAGCAACACTCAACTTCCGATCTTTTAATAATAGCCATTTGAATAGGTGTGAGGTACTGTCTGTTTTGGTGGTTTTAATTTACATTTCCCTGGTAATAAATGATTGTGTGTGTGTGTGTGTGTGTGTGTGTGTGTGTGTGTGTGTGTGTGTGTGTGTGAATGCCATGGCGGCAGTGGTGGTGGTGGTGCTACTGCTGCTGCTTCTGCTTCTTCTTCTCTTTCTCCTCTTCCTCCTCCTCCATCTCCTCCTCCTTCTCTTCCTCTTCTTTTTCTTCTTTTTTTGAGAAACGTTTACTCATGTCTTTTGTATGTAAAGCATTATTTGACTTTTCCTACTTATTATTTTAGTTCTTTACATATTTAAGGTACTAACTTTATATCAGATTATAAGTACTTTCACATATTCTATAGGTTGCTTCTTGTTTACTGTGTCCTTTACTTTTAGTTTGATGAAATCTGTTTTTTGTTTGTTTGTTTATTTATTTTGGTCTTTACTTTTGAGATCATACTTATTTCTAACAGTCATTGCCAGGACAATAGCAAAAAGCTTTCCTCCTGTATTTTGTTGTAGTTTCATAGTCCCTTTAGGGAGACACTACAGATCGAAACCATGACAATCTCCATAAGTGCTTAAGCTGCCATAGCTTTTTCTTACTTATGATAATGATAAAAATGTGTTACACAGGAATTTTTGCTTTATAAAGGGGTTTATTAAAGACAAAACTGCTTATAGTATTTTAAGATCTCCCCAAAATAATGATGATTGCTGTCTTTTAGTCTATAGTGTTTTACTTTTATTCACAGTAAGAGGTGAAGGCTTTTTTTTTTTTTAAAGTCTTATCTTAGTTCTATTTAAATACAATGCCTTAATAGTAGTTATGTGTTCTTTTCACTTCTCTTTTCAAAAGTAGGACCCTCCACATATGTCAAGGATCTTGGTTATAGATATAATTAGTATCACTTTGGTTATTAGGGTCAGAAGTTACTATATACTATAAACTTTATACTGACACAGTCAGTCCTAGGTAAAATTTGCTTATAATTCTTCCCCCAGTTCATTTCTATTAGACATCTACCATACCAAAATTTCTTTTGATCTTTCTTTTCCTTTATTTAGGATTAGAATGAAAATTTTCCTGAAAAAGCAAAAGATATCTAAAAATAGCAGGATTTTTTCCAATTCTGACAAAAAATTTGGGTATATTACTCATTCTCTTAGTGTTGACATACAACTATCATCAAGACATTGGCAAAACTTGCCGTAATTCAGTAGTATTCTAGTTACTTGAAGAAAGATCAGTTAAAACATAGAACATTACAGGATTTCAGCCTTCCTGTACAGATTTATTAGATTAGCCCTTACCACACATCAATGGAGCTTGAGTGCAAAGTACAGAGACATTTTTATTAGGATAAGTTGGGTTTCCAGTGACTCTACTATGTGGTTTGGTAGCCTGGTCCTAGATATTTAATCTGTGGATTTTAGTGTCATTCAACAATACCATTATGAAATTACTGGAAATGATAATTTGGGAAAAGCACTACTATGGACTGTTATTTAAGTTTCAGTTATTTCATGTATATCCCAACTACTCATCAGAAGAAAAGCGTAAGGGTATTAAAGGCAGAGAAACTGATTTGAGAAAAAGGAAAAGTAGTACTTCATGTCCTTTAAAGATTCGAATAACTCAAGAACAATAAGATTGATGTTGCTATTTCAAATTATGAATTATTTAAATAGTTGGACTTCATTTTAGAGAGAAAGCCCAGGACAGGAAAATTTATTTAAGTAATTTTAATACAAAAGAAGTTGATTTGCCAGCATTTATTAAGAGGATACTGACCCTCTTTTGGGAGGAATATTAACTTACAAAAGAATGAGTTTCATCATGGCATCTTCATACATACATATCATTTTACATTATTCTCATATGTACTCCCCACTGCCTTCCCCATATTCCATTCTCTAGCTGGTTTTCTTTATTCTTCTATTAGACCTACTTCTGTTTTCTTATTGTGTATGCTCCATTATCTTCTCTATTTCCTATCCCCTTAAGATATTTCTTTCTCTGCTCATGATCCTCTTTCTGTTTTTATTACCCACACACACACACACACACACACTTAGGCTCCAAAAATATGGGAAGAATTTAGTCTTAATTACATAAATTTGGGCTTGTTGTTGTTGGTGGTGGTGTTTGTTGATACCACTAGAACATATTTAGGAAAGTGTTTTCACCAAAAATTCCTACCCAAACAAGCCCCCCAAATAAACCCAGAGTGTAGAAGCTATGCTTTCCATGTAAATTTAAGTCTTTTAGATTTAAATCTCTGAAATGAATTGTTATTTTGGCATCATAATATGCGCTTTCAAGATTAGAAAGCTGGTGGATGAGATTTAACAGCAACTAGTAACAGACATGACTTCATATCATAGACTGACACTCATCCTATGTCTTTTATTACAGATTATTGTTTTTCCTTGAAAAAAAAGCTCTTGATTTATTTACAAATAAGTTAAAAAAAACAATTACTTTACAAATATATGCTTTCCTGCAGGTTATGCTGGCTCATGCCTATAATCCCAGCACTGGGGAGGAAGACACAGGTAGAACTTGAATTCCAGTCTACCCTGGTATACATAGAGTTCTGGGCAAGCCAGGATGACATAGTAAGACTATGAGGATAATAAAGTAAGAGTGAATTAATTAATTCATTAATTAATTCATGAATAAATGAATGAGTAAATAAATAGTGTTCATCTTTTAAAACAATGGTTGTATGGTTCCAGCGTCTATGCAATCAGGACCCATCTACATACAATGATGCTTCAGGCTAGCCCCAAATTATAAGTTACCAGGTTAGAATTCAATATTTCAGGCTTCAAACTAACACCTAAAACTATAGCCCTAGGATCCAGGGTCCAGGCTATAGGAGACATGGTATGCAAGGCTGCCTAGTAGATACCAGCACTAATCTTGGTTCAGCAGGCCCAGGCTCTAGGAACTCCCAGATGGATCCAGGTTTCAGACTGACTTCCTCAGACCTAAGATTTAAAAGCCTATGCCTGCAGACTAAAGTTTTAAGACCACTTACAGTGGTCTGAATGTGTTCTCCAATTTCAAAAGTTAAAAATATAATCCCTGATGCATCAGTATTTTGAGGTAGGTTCTTTCAGAAGAGTTTACCTCTTCTCTGACGGCCAGCTTTCATGGTGCCAAATAGCACCACGCAGACTTACAAAGGATGAAATCAGTCATCAGTTGAGCCCACCTGTTAGCCACAATAACCCTAAGAGTGGCAAGCTTACCTGTGTGGCAACAAACACTTTCTAACTGTACTTAACACACATGTACGTAACAAGAAGAAAATCATGTTTGGTCCTAGAAACCTAGGCAACTGCCCAGGGCTAATGAAGTCACGAATCTTAGAGGAGAATGTATAGCACCCACTTTACTACACCAGCATAATTTCTAATTACACTATAAATAATATTTTTTCTTATACCTAGGGGTAAGTGTAATTTTCACCCTTCATCAAGGAAGCTTACCTTTGCAACAGACAGAGACCCTTTCAGAAAACCATACTCAGTCAAACTGCAGAGTTATGGACTTCAGTCTCAATGTATTCATTGGTAAAACAACTCTCCACCTAGGGCTTAGGGATCATTGTAGAAAAGGGACCAGAAAGATTGTAAAAGCCAGAGGATCAGGGAGTTTGCTATGAGATTGTGTTGCCTAGTTAAGTCAGAAGCTGCACCCATAAAGCCGTATTATGACTGTCAGAACAAGGATAACAATAATAGACATGCTAGAGTTGACAGAAGAAGCCCATGAGGCCTCAACTCTATACAAAGAACTACAGTCAACTAAGGAATATATATATATACACATTTGTGTTAGGATTCTCTAGAGGAACACAACTTAGAGAATGAATCAACTGTCTGTTCTCTCTCTCTCTCTCTCTCTCTCTCTCTCTCTCTCTCTCTCTCTCTCTGTCACACACACACACACACACACACACACACACACATCTGGCTGTCTATTTAGCTATCTAAAGGGATTTATTAAAATGACTTATAGTCTGTGGTGTAGCTATTCCAACATGGCTGCCTACATATGGAAGATCCAAGTAGTCCATGAGGCTGGATGTCCCAGCTGCTTTTCAGTATATGGCAGAATTCCAAAGAAATAGACTGTAATGCCAGTGAAGGAATGGACTTGTTAGCAAGAACAAGCAGGCAAGGAAAGATACGTTTTCTTCTTCCATGTCCCTTACATAGGGACAGCAGAAGATGTGACCCAGATGTAGAATCATAACCGTCACAGTATGTAACAACAATTAATAGAAAAACAGACCATGGATTTCAAAATGAGGAAGGTGTGTAGGAGGGTTTGGATGGAAGAACATAAAGTAGGAAATGATATAATTATAACCTCAGAAAAAGAAAGAAATAACTGTAAAAAAATGGACACAATGTTGGATGAGTACAGAATGGGGTAGATTTGGGAAGATTTTGGGGAAAATGTTAATATGATCAAAATCCATTGTAGCAAATTCTCAAGGAATTAATAAAATTATATTTGAAAAGATTTTTATTGGTCAAAGTTTAGTTGAATATTAGGAGAAAATGCAGAATTCATTAGAGAAATAAATTATACATGATTATGAGAGAAATGCAAAGAAGTAAAAATTTGAATGAGGAAAATAGAAGCACAGAGAAAAGTAATCGGCCTTCCAGTAATATTAGAATCAGTAGAGAAGTTAAAATTTTGCCAGGGTGATAGGTATTTCAGCCGTGGAGTGGCGTTTCCAACTGCTGGTGGAGTAAGTGTATAACAGGTTGCTGCCTCTGCTTCTGTCTTCCACATCTAACCATAAATAACCTTCAGAAATCAATGGCCTTGGTTTAATTTCTGGGTTAGAGATATATGCATGAGATTTGAGCAAATTAAAGAAAGAAGTCTTGAGAAATTAGTTTAGCTTGTCTGAGTGAACAGTATAAAATCACAAAAATGTGTTTCAAAACTACAAATAGAATACATCAAACACTTAACATCAACAAGGAATGTAATGACAAACTCTTTTATTCTATTTAAGATTCTAGGTGAAATCATATTTGTTATTTTGGAGGCTTTAATTTTCATCATGTTGACCTTATGATCAAGCTGCTTTATTGTAGTCATGTTCTTTTCTATAAAAAGAGTCAGTCTCATTTGGTAAATATTAATAAACTGAAAAATGGAAAACCCTGTACTTTCTAACATTTTATGATGGATGTGTACTAGCATACAGCAAAGGCAAAATGACTTTGCACTTAATGTTCATTTACTCACCTATATTCTACTAAATTTTTATTCTTCATCTTAATATCTAGGTATTTATCTATTGCTCATTTTACTTTTGGTACATTTGTAGTATACTTCACACTTCAGTACAGTTTGTTCTAAATACTTCAGTATGCATATTAGCTAGAGTTCAGTATTGACTTAGAGGTTTTTAATTTAAGACTTCTTTTTCTGAGTATTGGCAGATCCCTGTACATGTATAATAGAAATTCATGTTGTTGTATACAATAATAATAACCATCATGCCAAAAGGCTCATTTAAGTCAATTTTCACTTAGTACTAAATCTCATTTTTAAAAGGCAACCAGTATTTTGATGTTTCCTCTGCAGATTAGTTTGGCCTAAGAATAACACTAATATGAAGTATACGGAATACTTTTGTGTGAGACATTTCGGTTACTATAACATTTTGATTTTGTTTCTTCCATAGTATTGTGTGTATCAGCCATTTTGGTCTTTTTTCCTGCAGAATAATATTTCATTATACCACAGGATTTCCCTCCCTCCTCCTCCACCATTAATTAATATGTGGGCTATTTCCTGATTGTTTACTGCATATAAGACTTTTAATGATGACATATCTAAGTGTACACAATTCTTCATTTCTCTAGGATAGATACCTATAAGAAATTACTCAGACCAAAGATTGTCAGTTCTCAGCAATGATGAATAGCACTTTATGTGTGTGTAGGTCAGAAAGCAACTGCTGGAATTAGTTCTCTCCTTGTACCATTTCCCTTCCAGGGATCAAACTCAAGGTCATCAGGCTTGGCAGCAAGCACCCTTACTCACTGAGTCATCTTGCTGGCACACTAGTTTTAACCTAGTTAAGAACATTGTAGTAATAAATTATTGTGTTATTCCTTTTAATTCATCAAGATATTTTTACTGAGGCTATGATATAATGTGCATTAGTCAGGGTTCTCTAGAGGAACAGAACCGATAAATACATGGATATGTGATATATATGATTTATTAGAATGGCTTACAGATTGTGGTCCAGCTAGTCCAACAATGGCTGTCTCCCCAAAAGAGTCTAAAAAGCCAATAATTGTTTAGTTCAAAGGCTAGATATCTCACCTGGTCTTCATTGTGCATCTGAATCCCATAGATGTAGTCTAATGCCAGTAAGAAATGCCTCAGCAGCAGGATATATAACTGTGTCAGTGAAAAAAAGGGCAAGCAAGAATAAAACAAAAACCTTTCTTCCATATCCTTTATATAGGCTGCCAAGAGAAGGTGTGGTCCAGATTTAGGGAGGGTCCTCCAACCTCAAAAGATACAACCAAGAAAAACCCCTCACAGGTATGCTCAGGTGCTTGGGTATTTAGTTAATTCCAGATGTAGTCAACTTTTGTAACAAAATTAGCAATCACATGGTTCTAATCTGAAATAGTTCACACAGGCTTATGTTTTGAATGCTCAGTGCCCAGTTTATGGTTCAAATCTTAAGAATATGGAACTTTTCATAGTGGCACCTAGATGGCAGAAATAGATAACTATAGGATGGCCTTTGATGACAGTACTTACATTGGTTCTGTCTCTTCTTCCCTGCTTCTTGGTTCATGTTATGTGATCAGGCCTGAGCTACATGCAACTGGTGACACAGCCCAGATAGAGCCACTGCCATGCCTTTGTCAACACCTTGCTGTTTTGGTTACTGTAGCTTTGTAGTGGTTTCTAAAGTTTAATCACAATGCTTACTGCTCTTCGTTGTTGTTCTACATATATGCTTTGACTATCTGAAGTCATTCTTTCATACAAATGTTAGATTGTTTTTTTATAGTTCTATGGAGAGTACTGGTGGTATTTTAAAAGAATATTTTACTCTTGTTATGTAATATGGACATTTCAGTACCACTAAGGCTTTCTTCTCACTAACATATGCTATCTTTCAATTTATTTGTATCATTGTCAATTCCTTTCATCAGTTCTTTATAGATTTTTTAGTAGAGTTCTTTCATATCTTTGAACATATATCTGCGTTTGTATGTTTTAGCTGTTATACCAGAAACTGTTTCTTGATTTCCTTTTCATATAGTTCATTTCTGAAGATAAAACACTTTGTGATTTTGGTTAAAGCCTTGCTGAATTCATTAACCAGTTCTAATTGTTTATTTGGTAGATTCTTCTATTGTTATTTATCTTTAGGATCATGTCAGTTGCAAACAGTAACATCCTGATTTTCTTTTTTTTTTTTCTTTTTTTTTATTATTATTTTCTTTATTTACATTTCAAATGCTATCCCGAAAGTTTCCCATACCCCTCCCCCCACCTCTGTTCCCCTACCCACCCACTCCCACTACTTGGCCCAGGCCTTGCCTTGTGCTAGGTCATATAGAGTTTGGAAGACCAAGGAGCCTCTATTCCCACTGATGGCCGATTAGGTCATCTTCTGCTACATATGCAGCTAGAAACACAAACCCCGAGGGTACTGGTTAGTTCCTGTTGTTGTTCCACCTACAGGGTTGCAGCCCCCTTCAGGTATTTGGGTACTTTCTCTAGTTCCTCCATTGGGGACCCTGTGTTCCATCCAGTAGCTGGCTGTGAGCATCCATTTCGGTGTTTACCAGGCACTGGCATAGCCTCACAAGAGGCCGCAATATCAGGGTCCCTTCAGCAGTATCTTGCTGGCATGAGCATTAGTATCTAGGTTTGGTGGCTGATGATGGGATGGACTCCCGAATGGGGTACTCTCTGGATAGTCCATCCTTTCATCTTAGCTCTAAATTTTGTCTCTGCACCTATAACCTTTCATGAGAGTTATGTTCCTTATTCTAAGGAGGAATGAAGTATCCACAAATGGTCATCCTTCTTGGTTTTCTTCTGTTTTCCTTAATGTGTCTTGGATATTCCAAGTTTCTGGGCTAATATCCGCTTATCAGTGAGTACATATCTAGTGACTTCTTTTGTNATTGGGTTACCTCACTAAGGATGATATCCTCCAAATACATCCATTTGCCCAAGAATTTCATAAATTCATTGTTTTTAATGGCTGAGTAGTACTCCATTGTGTAAATGTACCACAGTTTCTGTATCCATTCCTCTATTGAGGGACATCTGGGTTCTTTCCAGCTTCTGGCTATTATAAATAAGGCTGCTATGAACATAGTGGAGCATGTGTCCTTATTACCAGTTGGAAGATCTTCTGGGTATATGCCCAGAAGAGGTATAGCAGGATCCTCCGGTAGTACTATGTCTAATTTTCTGAGGAATTGCCAGACTGATTTCCAGAGTGGTTGAACAAGCTTGTAATCCCACCAGCAATGGAGGAGTGTTCCTATTTCTCCACAACCTCGCCAGCATCTGCTGTCACCTGAATCTTTAATCTTAGCCATTCTGACTGGTGTGAGATGGAATCTCAGGGTTGTTTTGATTTGCATTTCCCTGATGGCTAAGGATGTTGAACATTTTTTCAGGTGTTTCTCAACCATTCGATATTCCTCAGTTGAGAGTTCTTTATTTAGCTCTGTTCCCCATTTTTTAATGGGTTTATTTGAGTTTTTGGAGTCCAGTTTCTTGAGCTCTTTGTATATATTGGATATAAGTCCTCTATCTGATTTAGGATTGGTAAAAATCCTTTCCCAATCTGTTGGTGGCCTTTTTGTCTTGTTGACAGTGTCTTTTGCCTTACAAAAGCTTTGCAGTTTTATGAGGTCCCATTTGTCAATTCTTGATTTTACAGCACAAGCCATTGGTGTTCTGTTGAACATCCTGATTTTCTACTTCACAATTTGGACAACTTTATTTCTTTTTCTTTGCCTGATGGCTTTAATAGGACCTTCCTTCATTGTGTTTATTAAAAGTGTGAAATTGGACTTTCCTGCCTTATTCCTACATGAAAAGAAAAAGTTTTTAGTTTTTTCTCGTTCAGTACTTTGTCAATTGTTTATTACCTGTGGTCTTTATTTGAGGCATGCTTCTGTTGAATTTTCTGATCCTGTGGTTTTTATGTTTTACCCTGTCATTTTTTGTGTTTACCCCCACAGTAACACACTTCCTCCAATAAGGCCACACCTCTTAATAGCACTACTTTCTATGGCCAAGTATTGAAACATTGAATCTGGTGTGTGTGTGGGGGGGGGGTGGCAAACCTATTTTAAACCACCACAAATATATTGCCCTCTTTCCCTCTGGTCAGTTCCTCTGCCCTGCCCTTTTTTTCCCTTGTTCTGTCTTTTGAGACAGGACCTTACTGTGCAGCCCTGGATGCTCAGGAACTTGCTATGTAAATCAGACTGATTTCAAATTCAGAGAGATCCTGTGTCTCTACTCCTGTCACTTCCTGATTTTGACTTAAAGGGCTGGAGTTAAAGCATGCATACTGTACCCAGTAAGCCATATATCCCTAACTCTTTAACTTTGTTTTTGTTTTAGTAAGTATCATTTCTTGCATTGTCAAAGTCTCTTCTATTCCTAGTTTGTTGTTTTAAGCAGGAGACTTAGGCATTAACACACTTTTTCTATGTTATGATTACTGTTGTGCCCTGATTGTGGTGTTACCAAAGACCACCAATGACCACCAGAAATTCAACTTGTATGCAAAAGTAAAGAATCTTTATTCAAGCTTAAGCTCAGATCTCTCCAGCCTCTCCAACTCAGTGAATGTGTATGGAATTTCCCAAGCTGGTGAAGCCTTGCCTATTTATCATAGTTTTAGCAGGGTAAGGGACTTTCCAACTTGGCAGTTACATGATTGGTTAACATTTGAAAATTGCAGCTTAGAGCATTTCTTATTGGCTAGTAATGATTTCAGCATGTTATAGGCAGTCATGGTTAACTTGAGTAATCTATTTCAAAACATCTGGCATAGTAGGTACTTTCCTCTTAGGAACTGATTGGCTATTACCAAGAATGGAGTGGTTGTTGCTAGGGGCATCTTGGTTCCTGGAACAAGTTGTGGTTTTTCTAGTAACTAAGTTCAAACTAAGCATAAGCTTAACATAAGATAGAGTCTAATACAAAATAGAGTTTGTAATGTTAGGGTAGGCCCTTTGATTACATAATTATTTTACTCTATTAATGTGTTACTTTATTGACTTTTGATAGATTTATCACTTTATTTTAGTTTTCTAATTATATCATTCTTTTATTTAGAAGAAATCATATTTGTGAACAGGCAAATTTTAGACCTGAGTTCCTCTTATAGACCTATTATTTAACAGGTAGTAGTGTTTTTACATTATTCTTGTGTTAAGTTTCCCTATATATTACTTAATAAGTTTTACTTGGTTTCCAATTTGGGAGAAAAATGAAACATTCAGATAAAATAAGGTCAAAGATCTCTAAACATGCTCAGTTTAAATAATCTGTACCTAAATGTTACAACAAAGTTGTCAAGAATCAAAGATAGAGATCTTGAATTCAGAAAAGGAAAAGAATCATGTCAGATGTAACAGGGTTTCAGTGAGGCTATTATTGTATGTCATAGCAGAAACCTGAGGTCCTCCTTTGCTATATATTGTTTGTGGTTGGTTTGGTCTCCAGGAACTGCTGTATCAAAAAGCCATTTAGTCAAGTTATTTAGTTAGTTGGAAAGCTTTTTGTATCAGTTTATATAGTTGTTAGTCTAGCCTTTACTAGAAAGTTTTCTAGATGTGAAGCTAATATAACATGTCAAGAATATGTTGGGTAATTTTGGTTGGCAACTTAATTATCTATTCCCTGCCCCTTTTGTTATTTAGATGAAGGCACCTGTGACTTCTGTCAACTGAGGTTTATTCTCTGAATTAGTGACTAAAGCTATGATGGGATTTCTGAAAAAGAATATTGACTAAGATACCTTTGATTTCAAAATAAATGCGTTATACTTAGCAGTTCTTCCAAAGGTTTAAAACACAAAGAAAAAGCTTATTCCTAATTGGAGTACTTTGCAGTAAGTTGGAAATTGCTACTTTTGCTTTTCTAGTAGTTCCATATCAAGGATACTTTAAAAACGTTATTCCAAACTGAAATTCTAACATTAATTGGATTGACAGATCTAGTTTTAAAATAGTCCTTCTAAGTATATATCTTGAGAAATATTAGCTTTAGATTTTTAATTGGCACTAAAATAATTTGCTTTTATTTGGTTATCCCAGTATTATATTGTGACTAAGAAGAAAATCTGTGTTTAAATCTCTTGAAACTTATGTTAATTGAAACCTACTCCTTTGAACAAGTCTTAACCATTAAATACTAACAAATTTCTGTGCCCTTGACTCATCCTTGTTATTGCCCTGTTTAAAAACATTATGTAGTCTAAGAATATTAACCATGTTACTATTTGTGGTGGATTAAATATGTTTGGCCCAGGTGTTACAAGGTGTGGTCTTGTTGGAATAAGCATGGTCTTGTTGGAATAGGTTTGTCACTGTGGGCATGGGCTTTAAGGCCCTCAGCTGCTTGGAAGCCAGTCTTCTCCTAGCAGCCTTCAAATGAAGAGGAAGCACTCTCACCTCCTCCTGTGCCATGCCTGCCTGGATATTGTTGTGCTCCCACCTTGATGATAATGGACTGAACTTCTGAACCTTAAACCAGCCCCAATTAAATGTTGTCCTTATAAGAGTTGCCTTAGTTATGGAAAAGCCATCCAGAGACTGCCCCACTGGAGGATCCATCCCATATACATACACCAAACCCAGACACTATTGTGGATACCAAGAAGTGCTTGCTGACAGGAGCCTGATATAGCTGTCTCCTAAGAGGCTCTGCCAGAGCCTGACCAGTACAGAGGTGGATGCTGGCAGCCAATCATTGGACTGAGCACGGGGCTCCATTGGAGGAATTAGAGAAAGTACTGAAGGAGCTGAAGCAGTTTGAAACCCCTTAGGAAAAACAACAATATCAACCAACCAGACCCTCCAGAGCTCTCAGGGACTAAACCACCAACCAAATAATACACATGGAGGGATCCATGTCTCCAGTCATATATGTAGCAGAGGATGGCCTTGTTGGGCATCAATGAGAGGGGAGGCCCTTGGTGCTGTGAAGGCTCAATGCTCCAGTGTATGGGAATACCAGAGTGAGGAGGCAGGAATGGGTAGGTAGGTAGGGAAGCACCCTCATAGAAAGAGAGGGAGAAGGGATGAGATAGGGGGTCCCTAGAGGGGAAACCAGGAAAGGGGATAACATTTGAAATGTAAATAAATAAAATATCCAATCTTACATTATCTGTTAAGATACAATAAGCTATAACTCTAGCTCCAGGAGACTCAGTGCTCTCCTCTGTCCTCACAGTCACCTGCATTCATTTGCATAGACACACATATGGGTAAATATTTGGAGAAAAGCATTTATTATCACAATTGTTTATAGCTAGAACGTGGAGATTGAATTTGCTTCTGATACTATATACAGTATCCAAACACACAGACACACACACACAGACACACACACACACAGACACCTACTTACTTTTGATTGTTGTACCTTTTTATATTTTACTTTTTAATTTTTTTAATTAAAAGTTTTTTTTTTTAAATCCCAAATACTATATCCTGATTATGGTTGTTTTCCCTCCCTCTACTTCTCCCAGTTCTCCACTACTCCTCTCCTATCTGGATCTACTCCCTTTTCTGTCTTTAATTGAAAAAACAAACAAACCTCAGCACGGCACCATGAGGCCTGGCCCGACAGACCAGACCCAAGATGTTCCCAGCCTAGCAGCTTGCAGCTTGGGTGGGTAGCAAGCAACCCCCGCCCCAGTCTGGCACCACTGAACCTGATGACCACTAGCCCAAGACAACTCCTGCCCAGTGTCACATGGCATGTGTAGGACAAAGCAGTCCTGAGACCACTTCTTAGCTGACCCTAGAGGCCCTGGGTAACACGATGATGATGAGCAAGTAAGTGGTGGAGAGATGGAAGAGAAAGAAACACAGATAGATACATGTACAACAGAGAAACAGAGAAAGACAGAACTGGAGACTCACGGGTAGTGAGCAACAGCATGATGTGAGTAGACAACAGTGTCACCAAGGCCATGGTGAGACTCTGACCTATGCTTCCATGAGAGAGAGCCATGGCATTCCATGAAGGCCATGTCTGGATCAATGGCCCTAAAGTAGGGAGAGTCTGTTATACCAAAGGTCACACCCTACTCTAGACTGCTACCCAGGCCATGTTGATGTCTAAGAACTGTACAGAAGTGGCCCCACCCTTCACCACGAGCCTGCCCCTTCCAACCTCTCCCAGGAGGTACAGTAGAGCTGGCCCTGCTGTCTTGAATAAGCAGGGCATTGCGGGCATGAGAGCAGGAATGTTGGCTCTCCCCCTTGTAGCCATGGCATTGAATGAGTTAGCTGGGGCAGTGCTTGAGAGTCTGCCTTGGTTGTGTGGATTTGGAAGAGCTGGCAGACTGATGACCTCAGCTACCGCCCAGACCCAAATACAGGGATGTAAGTTGGCCAACCCCCAAATTGCCCCTATTGATAAAGTCTCCGAATCACAAGGCAACAACAGGATATCCGAGAGGAGTTCCTGTAAAGACCAACCTAGTATTGATAGTGTCGCAAAAGCCAGAGGTCTTGAACCAATGTCTTATTGCAATGAACATTTACAAGCAAAGAAATGTGGACAAAAGAGTATATGACGAAACATACTTCGATGCATTACAGATTCTACAATGAGATTTTTTTCTTTTGTGTTGGCGGGTGCAAGAGCAGTGGATGGGTAAGAAGGGATGAGGAGATAAGTGGGATTGGGGAACATTAAATACAGTTGCTGTCACTATTATTTTTCTGAGGGAAAGCTGGGCTCTAGGAGATGACTAAAGTGCTAAAGTCTGTTTTATTCTATTTTTATTTTTTGCGATGGGGTCTCACTGTATAGCCTTGGATGTTTTGGAATTCACTATGTAGACCAGGCTGGCCTCAAACTCATAACAGATGCAAAACTTAGAAATTTGTCTGCTTCTACCTCCTGAGAGCTGGGGTTTAAAAGTGCTGAAATCTGAGTTGGAGTGATTTCCAAATTTTAGAAATAACATGGAGAGGAACAGTTGTGAGGCTTGTATCCAGTCTGGAGCAAACAGCCAAAGGAGAGAGAAAAATAGCCACTGCTCTTGGTATCAATACTATCTCTGTACACTATGCTATTTGCTGTTCCCCAACATTGCAGCCATTCTATTTCTGTTACTGTTATTACTGGTATATACATGTGAAGTAGTTTGATTCATGTTTTAGTGTGAGAAAAAATCTAATTTAACTGATGGATTTCTAATAAGTTTCCTATTCATTTAAATTTGTAAATAAAACCCTTGAACTTATTCTGTGTAGTGTACAGAGTTCATAAGTGTTTGAGCTTGTTTCATGAATGGTTCAGATAAGTGAAAATCTAATGGTGTCCACTGGGTGGCAGCAGTCTACTAGATCCAAGGGCAGATCTGAAGGGCCAGCTGGGTAAAGCTGATCAGCACAGTTTGCTGAATGATAAGCTGTCCTTCTTCACCGGGAGCTGGCTGACAGCCTGTGTGCCAATCTGTCTAAAGCTTGATTCTTATCCTTTTGAGCTTAGAAAAGATATTTTTACTTAAAGAAAATTCCAGAATGGTCAGTCCTGAAAAAAATGTGTGTGTATACATATTTATATACATAAAAAATTCAGAATCAGTAGGTAGTATTTATGTATTTTATATACATATGTTTCTATGTACATAAATAACAATAATAAAGAAAAGCTTGAGAGTAGGAGAGAAGCACGGAGGTATTGAAGGAAGAGTGTTTTCTATAGGGTAGATGGGGAAATGATGTAATTCTGTTTCAAGTAAAAATATTTTTTAAAGTGTCAGGTTGGGAGGAATGAGAGAATATGCACTGTGTTCTTTTCAAAAAAAATGATTGCCAACTACAGCTTTAGACAATATTACCAAGTATTTCCGTATGTTATATTCTCCTTTAGTTTGAATTATAGATAATAGTTAAATGAGAATAGCAGATTTACAGACACAACCTGGTACATGGCTGTAAGCTATAAAGACAAGATTTCTGGGAAGTCCTGAGCCAAGCATGTTGATGCTTAGGGCTTATTTTCTGATGAGATTGATAATCAAGCTAGTAATCAAGCTTGTATTTTCATGATTATTATTATAATGAAGATATTCATTGAAGATCCAAAATTCAGTAGGAGTGCTAATAATATATACTTTTGAGGTAAATTGTTAGAAAACTGTAACCAGTATTTTGAATCTATATAATTTTTAAAGAAACACAGTAAGAAAATGTGTATTAATTGGATGTAATGATTCTGCTGAGTTTATTTTAGTAATGTCTATAGTAATACTGTATAATCATTTTTTTTGGTTAGTTACAGGTAGTTAATGAAGATGAAAACAGTATATATTACTTGTTTGGGATTTTTGGTGTTGATTTTTTTGTTTTTTATTTTATTTTGTTTTGGTTTGTTTATTTGTTTTTGGTCTTATCCCAAGGCTAAATTTCAAAATTTGTGGTGTTCATCTGTAGGCTTAGTGCTAGATAACTCAGTTTGATTTTGTAATTAATTTGTAATAATGTAATTAAATTTGACTCGTATATCAGAGATATTGTTTTGGAAGATTAGGAATTTACAGTAGTGGTTAAAAAAACAACTGGAATATCTCAAATTAGGAAAATAATGTAGTTACACTTAGATTTTAATTTTTGACTACTAGAGCTATGTCTTATTAAAATACACACTTTTAAATATTGAAATAACTATGATGTGTTTTACATAGAATCTTTTTTGTAGGAATAGGGAGTACCAATATATGAATCTCACTTAAAGAGTATTGTTCTAATGAATATTCAGGGGAACTACCACTGAAGAAAAGTAAACAAAATATAGATAAACCCTTACCTTTATCAGTTAACTTTAATTGTCAACTTAAGGCAACCTAGAATATCTTAGGAAATGAGTGACAATGAGGGATTGCCTAGGTTGCCTACATTGGTTTGGCTTGTAGGCCTGTCTGTGGTGAATTATCTTAAGTTACTTTATCAAGTAAGATGACCTAGTCCACCATGGTCACCATAGAGTCTAATACCATTCCCTAGTCAAGGGATATTAGACTTTATAGGAATAGAAAAACTGAGCTGAGCACAAGCAAATCAGCGAATATATACATTCACTCTCTCTTTGCCCCTGATTGTGGATGTAAATGTGACTAGCTACTTTAAGGTATCCCCACTGTGACTTCACTGCTATGATGGACCTTGGAAGTGCAAGCTAAAATAAATCTCTGCTCCCTTAAATTGCTTTTGTCAGAGTATTTTATCACATCAAGAGAAATGAAATCAGAACATTATTCCATATTGTCCTTTATTGCAAAGTTGGTGTTTTCTTTCCCATTTTTTTTCATTATTCTTTTTTTTTTTCCACCCAAGACAGGGTTTCTTTGTGTAGTCCTGGCTATCTTGGAATTCACTCTTTAAACCAGACTGGCCTCGAACTCAGAAATCTACCTGCCTCTGCCTCCCGAGTGCTAGGATTAAAGGTGTGTGCCACTACCACCTGGCTTTTCTTTCCCATTCTTATTCATTATACTTTCATACTTTTAATTTATACTTAGAATAAATGTAGTCTTTATTTTGCCTTTTAAATTATTTTTTACTCTAAATGGACTCAGCAGGTTCTATTTATGTATTTATGTAACATTAACAATTTAAAAGGGGGGAAACCAGAAATTGGAAAGGGAGCTGACATAAAGAGGAACATAGAAGGAATTGGAGGAAGGAAAGGGAATGGGATAGGAGGGGCATGATGTAATTATGTCATAATTTTAAAAAAAGCAAAACTTAAAATATGTATTATATTGTTTAAATAATTTCATACTGAAATGTTTCTGTCAACTTTGTCCATATGACTCATCCATATTGATAGATCTAATCCTTCATTGAAACTCCATCAAGTATTTTATTACACTTGCATTTACTTAATTGATTTTTGTTTTGGTATAGCTTAGGCTAGGCTAGTAGTTGCTGGATATATAACATCAGATGACTTTGAATTCCAGTCCCCCTGCCTCCTGCTTCTTCTCTGTGCTAGAATTATGTATGCCACACAGCCTACCTTCAGAATAATTAATTAATTTTACTATTGTTAGTCCTAAATTGTACACCATTGTAAGTAATTCTTCAAAGAGTTATGTATATGTAACAATTTCCTTAGGGTATGTATTTAGGTGCCCAGTTGTTGGCAAACAAACATTTATTTTCAGTTTTACTCGCTTCATAATATTATTCTTCACATAGTAATATCATTTTATATCTTCAACAACAATGCATTGAAATTTTCATAAGATTTAGTATATTGGAATTAAAGTATTAATAATGTGATACTATCATTTGTATATTTGCAGTTTTGATATCTATAAATATTGTTTAAAAATGAAGCTCCAGTTCTTTATGCTATCTTTTGTTTTTGCTTTTTTCTGTTTTTTGTTTTTTTTGCTTTTTCGGTTTTTTTGTTTGTTTGTTTGTTTTTGTTTTTGTTTTTGTTTTTGTTTTTGTTTTTCCGAGACAGGGTTTCTCTGTGTAGCCCTGGCTGTCCTGGAACTCACTTTTTAAACCAGGCTGGCCTCGAACTCAGAAATTCGCTTGCCTCTGCCTCCCGAGTGCTGGGATTAAAGGCGTGCACCACCATGCCTGGCATTTGTTTGTTTGTTTTTGTTTTTTGTATAGTATAGAGTTCATTAAGGGTATGGGGAGGGGAGTTGAGATAGTAGTAGAGGNAGAGAGAGAGAGAGAGAGAGAGAGAGAGAGAGAGAGAGAGAGAGAGAGAGAGATGGGGGGGGGAAGGAGAGAGAAGTAAAGGAGTAGAGGAGTGGAGGCCAGCCATGGGCACTAGGGGGGAGAGGGGGAAGGAAGCAGAGAAAGAACAAGAGAGTAGGAGGGAGCAAGAGCGTGCTATCTTTTTCTACCTTTTTTCTAGTGGTGATATGTTTCTAACTATTGATAGTTTTTTCCTATCAGTTTATAGTTTTAATTTAGGATGTCCTATAATTGCCTTTTGATCTACCTCTTTCCAATAAAAAAACTCATTTGGTTAAGTTTATCTTGTGCTGAACATCCAAATAAAAAATTTGATGTTTACACTATTATCTATCTTTTCTCTAAAAGATATTGTGTTCTCCTGGAGCAAAGTTTGAAGTCTGATGTCTAGGTGGTAACAGAAGGGTGATGCAGCTAGAGAGCAAACAGTGGAGATCAGGTATCAGCACATACAGTAAAACAAGCAGCACATCACACACCCAGCCATTTGCTTCTACTGTCTTTGCAGAATAATTATACTCCATCTTCTTATATTCTGTTTTTAAGTAATTTGAAATATTTTTTCTGCTTTCCTGTCTAAGTGGCTTAATCAATTTGTAAGAAAATTAAGTAACATTATTTAACCATGTTTATTTTTTCTTGAATATTAACTGTGACAATTAAGGTTATTTTTTTTAACATGTCAAGAGAGTTAAAAATTGATGGTGATTAGAGGAAAGCATAGTTTGCTTCCAAATGAAGGATACTTCTGGTAGGCATCTTTGGTGCTAGGGAAAAAAAAAGGATGATACTAGAAATGGAAAAGAGAAGAAATGAATGAAACCTGATGCATTTTTTATGTATGATATTCTAAATAGACTTGAATATTTTGGGGTGTTATGTTTCTTTCTGTTTTTCATTGGATCCATGGAGTTTGAAGAGTTTGTAAATAGGTGGTTTAATAAAAGAATGGTGGGTAATTATGGTGATGTATGCATGGTCACTGTAGACCCATCATGAAATGTAAAGAATCTGCTCATGCTTAGTGACATGAGAAGTGAAATCTTTAAAGGTGCTGAAGAAAGAGCCTAGTTGGTGGAGTACAAATGCACTCCTGCCTTCAGTCTCCAGCATAAGAGAAAGTGGACAAGTGCAGCCACACACCTGCCATCATGTCTTCACATCCTCTTTGCTTTCTGATTTCTATATGCTTTGCCATAGTTAATTGTAATCCTGGAAATCATGAGATGAAGTAAATCTTCCTTTAAATTGTTTCTTCAGATATTTCACCAGAACAATACAAATGATATTATTCAAATAATATAATATCTGCATCTCATTGGTATAAAGTTATCTTATGTTTGAATAAGACAATATTCAATAATGAAATAAAATTTGAATAATTTTGATACTCAATTTGTAATATATAACCTAATATTTAAATTTATTCACGATGTGCCAATGGAGAAATTTTATACAAAAGAGTAATTAATACTCATTTTATTTTTGTTTAGAAAGGCAGCTTTGTACCTTTACTCGTGATTAGGCAAACACCTTTTAGAATATAAGATCAGAAGTATAAATTTACTCAGTATTATGGATGACTACAATTTCAGTAAGGCATTAATGAGAAAGGATATGAAACACTGAGATAGTGATTCTCAATTTTCCTAATGCTGAATCCCTTTAATACAGTTCCTCGTATTGTAGCAAACCCAACCATAAAGTTATTTGCATTGCTACTTCATAAGTGTAATTCCTACTGTTATGAATTATAGTGCAAATATCTGTGCTTCCCAATGGTGTTAGGTAATTCCTGTGAAAGGGTCATTCTATGCCCAAAGTGGTAGTGACCCAGAGGTTGAGAAACGGTGTTCTATGGAGATAGAATGGATCACGCATTGTTGTGCTTATTCCTGAATTGAGGTGAATGCATGATAGTTATATGTGGCACAAGAAAGGGGAAAGCATTTATAATAGTATTTTTCTTAAGTCATAGTACAAATGAATTTAAAATTATATTAATTACTTTTCAATATTCTTATCTTTTTGGATATTTTTTTCAAGTATACCATTGTCTTTTTATACCATAAAGTTTCAAATGATGTTGCCTATTGTATTTAGGTTTCAGATTATCCAGAGACTGTTTGATCTTAAATGCTACCTTGCATTTAGTATATAAAGAGCTACAAGTGTAGAATTTGTTTTTAAGTAGAACAGAGCATCTGTTGGAAAATAAACATTTCTTCCTATAACAATAAAAATGAAGAAGAGGGCTGGAGAGATAGCTCAGCAGTTAAGAGCACTGACTGCTTGCTCTTCCAGAGGTCTTGAGTTCAATTCCAAGCAACCACATGGTGGCTCACAACCATCTGTAATGGGATCCAATGCCCTCTTCTGGTGTGTCTGAGGACAGTACAGTGTATTCATATAAATGAAATAAATAAAATTTAAAAAATGAAGATAAAATATGCATATTACTATTCTGCAACAGAATTTACTTTAGAACTGATTTTTAGCCTAGGTTGCGAATTGTATAAGGCTTGATCTTTCTATTTTTTGTCCTGATAATATTGAATTGCATTAAATATTCCAGCTAAATCACTGTGTCAGACTATATAAAACTAGACAAAACAGTCCCATTTTATGCTTCATTCAAGAGACATATCTTAAACATAAAGACTAAGAGATCATTGAAGAAAATGTAACATGTTAACATGTAAATGAAAATTTGTGAAGCTATACTAATTGTCAACAAAGTAGCATTTGAATTAAGACCAGATATGAAAGTTGGATTTTTGTAATAATAAATCGTCAATGTTCCAGGAATTTATCACAATCAAATGAATATCACAAATTAAGAATGTTTTCAAATGTGTAAAACAAAAATTTGTATAAGCAAAAGCTAACAAAACAAATTTCTAAACATATTTTTGGAATTTATGATACATCCATTAGTAGCTGATAAAATACATAGATGACCCATGAGGGATGAGATACCAGAAAGTTGGTAGCAAAACAATGTGTAAGTTAACTGACAATGAAAGAATTTTTTTGTTTTAGATGGAGATTATAGCCTTTAAATTTTATATGGAATGTTGACCAAGAGATCTCAGAAATGCCTTTACACTTAACTGATGATGGACAAATGTTCTAAGACATACATTAGAGAAAGTATGTTTTCCATGAATCTTGTTGGGGAAACTGGATGGCCAGATGCAGGAGACTGAACTTAACTACTAGCTTTCACTTGTCCAGAAGTCTAGCAAGGTGGACTAAAAGTGTGCATTTAAGACTTGAAATGCTGGAATTTCAGGTAAAAAACAGGGAAATACTTTAAGATATTTGTACAGGTGAATGATTCCCTGCATAGGTCCCCCAAAGTACAAGAAACAAAAGCAAAAATTGGTAAATGGAATAGTATCAGGATCAAAACAACAACAACAAAAACACTTCTTCCTAAGCATACAATTAATGGAGTAAAAAACAACCTAGATAATATTAAGAAAACTTTTCCCAACTCCGGAGATACCTAACACATTCAAAATTAAACTAGAAATCCCTTTTTATGGGTTAATAATACATGTTCTGAGATAATAGCACAATTGATGTTCTGGCTTCTTTAATGCCAAGTTGACACACGCTAGAGTCATTTGGGAAGAGGGAACTTAATTTTAAAAAAAAAGATGTCCCTACCAGATTGGTCTATGGGCAGCCTATGGTATATTTTTTTTATTAATCACTTATGTGGTGGGGAAAGTTCACTGTGGTAGTGGTTCACTGTGGTCCTGGTTGTTATAAGAAAGCAGGCTGAGCAAGCCTTGGAGAGCCAGCCAGTGTAAAAGTAACTTTTATTCATCTGATGTAATTGTCATCTTGGAGGCTTATTGCTCAATAAGCTCATGCTTTCTAGTTCTTTCTGAACTCTAGCTTGCTGGTTCAACTCAGCTGTTCTGGCTCACACTCCTCTCTAAGCTGACTGATTCAGCTTCTCACTGAATTGCTCTGCTTGGCCTCAAACTAACCCTGGCAATTTGTTCTAATTTTTTGGCTTCTTATTCTCTGATTCCAACTGCCTCTGCTGACCTGCACTGAACTAGTTGAACTCACTGCCCTCTTAGTTGCCTCTCTTTCCTGTGATTTTTCTCTTGTGTGTTGAACATATATCTCATTCTGTCAAATATTTCTGATTCATCACTTTGTCTTCCCTCCATTAGAAGTCCCTTTCGAAGATGGCTGCTTCCATCTACAGACTAACTTTACCTTTATTGTTTGGGACTAAGGTGTATACTAAAGATATGTCTGTATTCCAGCCAGAAGGATAAAAGGTGTGTCAATTTGGCTGGATCACATAGACCTACAAGGTCTGTGGATGTGATACCTTGCCAAAGTAGCCATGTTGCTACATTAAAATTCCTCTACAAGCCAGTGAGTAGGTTCATGGTCTCAGCATTAGTTTTTGATTCAAGACTTCTGCTCTTATTTTTCTGTGGTGGATTGTGTTGTGGACACAAAAGATGAAGCAAACTTTTCTCCCCAAGTTAGTTTTTGTCATGGTAGTAGAAACCCCAAGACAGTTGGTACAATACTTGCCACTCATGAATGTGAGTCTTCATTTGTATCCCCAGGCACTCATTTAAAGAGCAAGACACGGTTACATGTGTCTGTATTTCAGCTCCTTGGAGGCAGAGAAAAGTGCTTGCCCACTAGTCTAGCACACCTTTACCCTAGCTCTTGGGAGTAGCAGCAGGTGGATCTCTGAGTTCCTGGTCCCAGGACAGCCAGAGCTACCCAGAGAAAGCCTGTCTCAAAAAGCATAAAACAAACCAAAACAAAAAATAGGTAAGGCTGAGAGTATTAAAAGAATACACAGATATTGACCTCTGACCGCTAAATGCAAAGTAAAGACCATCTACATATATATGTACACATATGCACATACACACAAGCACATATGCCTATACCACACAGTTACACATACACAAAGATTTTAAATGTGTATAAACATCTATATAATTTACCCAATTTGTTGTCTCATTGTATTAATCATTTTAATTATTTAGAAGATATTTAGAATAATAAGAGATACTTAACATTACAATGACAGCTCCCTGTGATAATCTATTTAACAATGATAAATAGGGCTGGTGAAGTATCTCAGTGTATAGAGGTGCTGGCTACCATGTCAGTGACCTGAGTTTGATTTCCAGAACCTACATAGTTTAAAAAGAGAATGCAATCTGGCAAATTACTCTCTGACCAGGTCATATGTGATATGTGCCTCCCCTACTCTACCCATACAAAATAAGAAGGACAAATATGAATAAATATTTCTTAAAAGGAGAACAAATTCATGGAAAATGCTCAGTAGCATGAACCACATGTTGGAAATATAAATGAAATATCATCTTACCACACTGGCTTTATAAAAAATAATATAACCAGGCATAATGGCACATACTTGATTTAAAATCTGTTTACTTAAGATGTTGTTTATCCAATTTCTTCATTTTGTTATTCATAAATACCCTGTGGTCACCCTGTCTAGTCCCCATGGAGTTCTTACTACTCATTGTAGATCTCTCTCACTTGTTTTGTGTGTGGCATTTGCTACTCCTTCTAAGTCTACTTAGTCTTTTGAATCAATTTTTAGGTATTTTCTGAAGTTTTTAATTCTTCTAAGAGTATTGTGTTTCCTCTCTTCTTGACTGTTTTCCTCTCACTGTTTGATTCCTGTATAACGTATGCTTTGTTCTTTTCATCCCTTCTTTGTTCTTTTTCATTTAGACATTTGTCCGCTGACTTTTAAGTTCAATAATGTTAGGTTTTGTAGATATGAAACCTACCAACTACTTAATTTCACATATTATACATATTATTTCTAAAATCATATAATTTTCTTTGGTAGATTTTAATTCTCTTTTAACTTTTCCATTTTAGACTATGGTGAAAATTTTCTTTGCCTTATGTTAAATAGTTGTTTTACTTTTTAGACTCGTGTTTAAAAAGTAAATTTTATCTTCTATGTTATTTTTGTTTTTTCTCTTTATTGTTGTTGAAACTTTATGTTCCATCTCATACTTGTAAGTTATTATATTTAAGTATTACCCATGGGGTGGTACAGAAAATAAGGAAATACAAGTGCTATTTCTTTAATTCTAAATTAATCAGAGGAGAAGCCAATTGTCCTCCAAAACTCATTTGTTTGAACTGTTACAGCTTTCAGTCTGTCCACCTGGCCTCTGTCAAGAGCTGTTATGGTTTTCCTTTTCCCAAATCATCTCTTGATTTGCTGCCCATATAAATGGTAAAACTCTTAGAAATAAAAAAAGAAATCAGCACATTGAAATTACCAGAGAAGCTATTTCTATTCTACTAGTACATTTTATTCTTTTTATTTTCATTGATCTCTGCTATTTCAAACAAATGTGATATCAGGGATAGCAGTGTTGATTGTCTCTTTTATATTAGGTATTGTGATACCAGGGCCTTGCCACTGTGTGTCATTAATCTTCTAGAAGTAAGAACAGAATTTCTTCATTTTAATTCCTTTATATGTTACATTTATATAAGGTTACTGTTTTAATTAGCTACTTGTCATTGAGATGTTGGCTTTATTGAAATGCTGCTGATTATTAACATATTTTTCCTCAAGTTAACATGCAAAAAATTTAATGCTGATATTTAGGAAAGAAATATGAAGGATGAATTTTATTTAAAATTACATTTAGCCAAAACTAACTATAGTGAAACATAATCAAAAATTAATTTTTCTTTCCTCTTTTCTTGTTTAGTGAGTGATAGCTGCTTCAGGAATCTTGCAGAAGACCGCAGTGGAATAAATCTAAAAGATCTTGTCCAAGATCCTTCTTTGTGAGTATTTGGTTTCCATCACCAAGTATAATTTAAAATTTTATTTTTGTGTTTATTTAAAAAATAGTTTTCACAACTAATTTTAACTTTTTCTGATAATGTTACATATAGTGAAATCTAATGCAACATATATATATATATATATATATCATATATATATCATATATATTTATATTTATATGAAAAACTTTAGCAAACTTTAGGAAAGATGGTGTCATTCTGAAAGATTGACTTTCAAAATACTCATAACTGGTAACAGCAGTGTGGGAGTAGATAGTGGTCAAAGGAATTACTTACTAATTGATTTGTTTGTGGAGATGAATGTAAATCTGCTTACATCTATTTTAAGTTTCTTGAATATCTCATTTATAGTAATTATTTATTCTTTAAAATTCTTAAATATTTGTAATAACTATATATATATATGTAAATGTATTAGACCACATTTAACCTTCCATATTAGAAAACTGCATACCATAGCAAGTTTGGAGTTTTGTGGCTTTTAGTACTTTTTTAATTTATTTTTGTTTGTTGAGATGCTTGCAAGTCATTCTATAGTCTGAGCCTGCCTCCAAATCATGATCTTCCTGCCTCTGCCTCCAAAGTATCATGGATCACAACCCACTATGTTCCTTCCTGTTCTTTAAATTGTTATTTGTTGTTTGCTTTGCATATCAATTCCATTTCTTATAAGCATATATTTTATTATAATATTTATAATATGTAATTATTTCTTAATTTCATTACATTTTTGAATTTTATGTTCATCTATCAATAGGTTCAAAAAAGCAGAACCCAAAGAGACAATTTCATACTATAGATTTAATGTGATAGTACCCTGTAATTATCGAGACATATATAATGTGTCCACAATTTTACATCCATTTCACTATAACAAATTACAGGACTACACTGAACTGGATGAACTATTGTTTGAACATGGTCAAGAAGGGATGCCATTGTACAAAAGAAATATGATCACATCCCAAACCTGGCAGGATTATTTTGTCTTGTTTCTAACTTCCATTCATGGGAGCAAAGTTTGACTTGTGGTAAGATTAAGATGAGGTGATATCTAATAGTCTCTTTTTCTCTGGGTGATTTTTGTGTATCTCCATTTTGTAGGTGTTAAAAGTAAAGCCAAGGAGGATTAGACACTTATTTTAGCTGATTAATGTATCTGTTTGAATAACTAATTTGCATGCATACTGAATTTCTAAATAAATAAATATTTTCATAGTTTGCCTTCTATTTCTGAGGAAAAAATTAATGTTATATACTCTGCTGTATGTATAATTTGTCAATTTCTGTTATGTGATAAGGCCTTTTTATTTTTAGTGTCTCAATCCTGTGAAATGGCTAAGTTTAGTTTGATGTTATATTTCAATTAATAACATATCTGCACGTAAATTATTTTCAGTCAATTAAGAAATTATACTACATGGGAAATAATTTAACTTTTTCTCTCTTTAAATAGAGTAATACATATTGTTTTTTGTTTAATTAAATGTTTTATTTATTTATGTTTCAAATGTTATCCACTTTCCCAGTTCCCCCACCAGAAAACCCTATCCCACCCTGCTTCTATGAGGGTGCTACCCCACTCACTCACCCAGTCCCATCTCCCCGCCCTGGCATTCCCCTATACTGGGGCATTGAGCCTTCCCAGGAATGCTCATCAATGGTTTCTCCTTCCATTGATGCCAGATAAGGCCATCCTGTGCTACATATGCAGCTGGAGCCATAGGTCCCTCCATGTGTATTCTTCGGTTAGTGGTTTAGTCCCTGAGAGCTCTGGGGGATTTGGTTGGTTGATATTGTTGTTATTCTTATGAAGTTGCAAACCCCTTTAGTTCCTTCAGTCCTTTCTCTAACCCCTCAATTGGGGACCATATGCATTTGCAAATTACTCTTTCTAACTCTATGAAGAATTGAGTTGGAATTTTGATGGAGATTACATTGTATCTGTAGATTGCTTTTGGCAATATGGCCATTTTTACTATATTAATCCTGCCAATTCATGAGCCTTGGAGATCTTTTCATCTGCTGAGATCTTCGATTTCTTTCTTCAGAGACTTGAAGTTCAGGTCATATAGATATCTTTTATTTACTTGGTTGCACCAAAATACACACCAAGTTATTTTATATTATTTGTGACTATTGTGAAGGGTTTTGTTTCCCTAATTTCTTTGTTAGCCTTTTTATCCTTTGAGTATAGGAAGGCTACCAATTTGTTTCAGTTAATTTTATATCCAGCCACTTTGCTGAAGTTGTTTATCAGGTTTAGGAGTTCTCTGGTGGAATTTTTGGGGTCACTTAAGTNTACTATCATATCATCTGTAAATAGTGATATTTTGACTTCTTCCTTTCCAATTTGTATCCCTTTGACCTCCTTTTCTTGTCTAATTGCTCTGGCTAGGACTTCCAGTACTATATTGAATAGGTAGGAAGAGAGTGGGCAGCCTTGAGTAGTCCCTGATTTTAAGTGGGTTTGATTCAAGTTTCTCTCCATTTAGTTTGATGTTGGCTAGTGTTTTGCTGTGTATTGCTTTTACTATGTTTAGTTATGGGCCTTGAATTCCTGATCTTTACAAGACTTTTATCATGAAGGGGTGTTGAATTTTGTCAAGTGCTTTTTCAGCATATGATGAAATGATCATGTGTTTTTTGTTTGTTCATTGGGGCGGTTGAGTTTGTTAATATAGTGGATAACGTTGATGGATTTCTGTATATTGTACTGTCCCTGCATCCGTGGGATGAAGACTACTTGATAATGTTGGATGATCATTTTGATGTGTTCTTGAATTCAGTTTGCAAGAATTTTATTGAGTATTTTTACATCAATATTTATAATTGAAATTGGTCTGAAGTTCTATTTCTTTGTTGGGTCATTTTGTTTCAGGTATGAGTGTAATTTTGGTTTTATAGAATGAATTGTGAATAGTTTGAAGAGTATTGGTATTAGGTCTTCTTGAAGGTCTGATAGAATTCTGTACTAAACCCCTCTGGTCTTGGCCTTTTTTTTTTTTTTTTTTTGTCTATTTCTTTTTGTTTAGGGTTTGTGGGACTGGATAGATGGTTTATCAGATCCTGGTTTAACTTTGGTACCTGGTATCTGTCTAGAAAATTACCCATTTCATCCAGATTTTCCAATTTTGTTGAATATAGNNNTTTTTTTTTTTGGTTGGGAGGCTTTTAATGACTACTTCTATTTGTTTAGGGGTTATGGGACTGTATAGATGGTTTATCTGATCCTGGTTTAACTTTGGTACCTGGTATCTGTCTAGAAAATTACCCATTTCATCCAGATTTTCCAATTTTGTTGAATATAGGCTTTTATAGTAGGATCAATTTTTTTAAAAAATTGAGTTTTTTTCATTTTCTGTTGTTATGTCTGCCTTTTCATTTCTGATTTGGTTAATTTGGCTACTGTCTCTGTGCCCTTTGGTTAGTCTGGCTAAGGGTTTAATCTATCTTGTTGATTATTCTCAAAGAACCAGTTCCTGGTTTTGTTGATTCTTTGTATATTTCTTTTTGTTTCTACTTGGTTGAATTCATCCCTGAGTTTGATTATTTCCTGCCGTCCACTCCTCTTGGGTGTATTTGCTTCTTTTTGTTCTGGAGCTTTCAGGTGTGCTGTTAAGCTGCTAGTGTAGGGTCTCTCCAGTTTCTTTTTGGAGGCACTCAGAGCTATGAGTTTTCCTCTTAGCACTGCTTTCTTTGTATCCCATAAGTTTGGGTATGTTGTGCTTTCATTTTTATTAAATTCTAAATTGTCTTTAATTTTTTCTTAATTTCTTCCTTGACTAAGTTATCATTGAGTAGAGCATTGTGCAGCGTTCATGTGTATGTGGAATTTCTGTTGATTTTGTAGCTATTGAAGATCAGCCTTAATCCATGGTGATCTAATAGGAGGCATGGGAATATTTCAATCTTCTTATTCTTATATCTATTGAGGCTTGTTTGGTGATCCACTATATGGTCAGTTTTGGAGAAGGTACCATGAGGTGCTGAGAAGAAGGTATATTCTTTTGTTTTAGGATGAAGTATTCTATAGATACCTGGTAAGGCCATTTGGTTCATAACTTCTGTTAGTTTCACTGTGTCTCTGTTTAGTTTTTGTTTCCATGATCTGTTCATTTATGAGAGTGGGGTATTGAAGTCTCCCACTATTATTGTGTGAGGTGCAATGTGTGTTTTGAGATTTAGTAAAGTTTCTTTTATGAATGTGGGTACCCTAGCATTTGTGGCATAGATTTTCAGAATTGAAAGTTCTTCTTGGTAGATTTTCCCTTTGATGAGTATGACTTACTGTTTTTGATGACTTTTGGTTGCAAGTCTCTTTTATCCGATTTTAGAGTGGCTACTTTAGCTTGGTTTTGGGGACCTTTTGTTTGGAAAAATTTTTTCGAGCCCTTTACTCTGAGGTAGTATTTGTCTTTGACACTGGGGTACATTTCCTGTATGCAGCAAAATGCTGGGTCCCATTTACATATCCACTCTCTTCGTCTATGTCTTTTTACTGGGGAATTGAGTCCATTGTTGTTAAGAGATATTAAGGAATAGTGATTGTTATTCCTGTTATTTTTGTTGTTAGAGTTAGGATTCTGTTCTTGCAGCTATCTTTTTTTAGGTTTGTTAGAGGATTACTTTCTTACTTTTTCTAGGGTGTAATTTCTCTCTTTGTGTTGGAGTTTCCCCATTATTATCCTTTGTAGGGCTGGATTTTTGGAAAGATATTGTGTAAATTTGGTTTTGTCATGGAATATCTTGGTTTCTCTATCTATGGTAAGTAAGAGTTTTGGTGGGTAGAGTAGTCTGGGCTGGCATTTATAATCTCTTAGGATCTGTATGAGTTCTGCCCAGGATCTTCTAGCTTTCATAGTTTCTGGTGAGAAGTCTGGTGTAATTCTGATAGGTCTTCCTTTATATGTTAATTGACATTTTTTCTCTTCCTGCTTTTAATATTCTTTCTTTCTTTAGTGCATTTGGTGTTTTGATATTATGTGAGAGGAATAATTTCTTTTCTGGTCCAATTTATTTGGCATTCTGTAGGCTTCTTGTATGTTCATGTGCATCTCTTTCTTTAGGTTAGGGAAGTTTTCTTTTTTATATATTTGTTGAAGATATTTACTGGCCCTTTGAGTTTGGAGTCTTCACTCTTTTCTATAACTATTATCCTTAGGTTTGGTCTTCTCATTGTGTCCTGGATGTCCTGGATGTTTTGGGTTAGGAGCTTTTTGGACTTTTCATTTTCTTTGACTGTTGTGTCAATGTTTTCTATGGTATCTTCTGCACCTGAGATTCTCTCTTCTATCTCTTGTATTCTGTAGGTGATGCTTACATCTATGATTCCTAATCTTTTTCCTAGGTTTTCTATCTCCAGGGTTGTCTACCTATGTGATTTCTTTATTGTTCCTATTTTCATTTTTAGATCCTGAATGGTTTTGTTCAATTCCTTTGGTTGTGTTTTCCTGTAATTCTTTAAGGGATTTTTGCGTTTCCTCTTTAGGGTCTTCTATCTGTTTACTTGTGTTCTCCTGTGTTTTTTTTTTTTTTTTTTTTTTAATTTTAAGGGAGTTATTTATGTCCTCTATCATCATCATGAGA
>NC_034596.1:73569130-73577351 GCF_900095145.1 Mus pahari
GTGGGGTGGGGTATAGGGAACTTTCGGGATAGCATTTGAAATGTAAATTAAGAAAATAATAATAAATTAAAAAAAGAAAAATGGTGTTTGCTTATATATTTATGAGTTTTACCAATTTTGGTGCTAAGTTTGTTCTTTTGGTATTTCTAGAACACTGTCTTGTCCCCCTGAGTATCCTTGTCATCTCACTGTAGCCTCACTGATTAAATGATATTTTGGTCCCTTGGATCATGACATTAAATATGAAGGAAAGGATTGCTTTCTGGGAAGCAATCATCTCTAAATATATACTGTGCTTATGTGCTGGTATTAAGACAGGTTGCTATGGTGAATTGAATTTCTTAAAAATGTCAGTCAGCAGAGGGTAAACAGTGGCTTCTGGAGTAGTTATTCCCCATAAAGCTGGACATTCTCACACTGCATTTTCATAAAGGTTAAAATTTAGTTACCATGTTTAATGAATTATTTAGGAAATTTCAAAGTATCTTTAAAGTTTTTATTATGTGAAATAGAAGAGTTTTGTCTTTTAATTTTTTTTTTTTACTGTAGACAGGTTTCATTTAATATTAATGCTATTCTAGCACCAACATTAAACATTACTGTGTTTTCACTTTGCTACCCACAGTTTTGTTAATTCTGAAAACTTACTACAGCTGTCTTGATCTTGGCCATTTTAAAATTTTTTTTAAATTCTTTTATAATTTGGTTTGATTTGCATGAGTGTTTGTTTGCATTGTACATGTATGCGCCATATAAGTGTGTGCTGTTCATGGATACAAGAAGAGGATGTTGGTTCCCTTGTTGCTGGAGTTGTAGTTGGCTGTGGAATATTTTGTGGGATATGGGGCTCAGACTTGATTTAGCAAACAAGTGCTCTATTTTTTTTTAAATCAGTTTAAGAAGGTAAACTGGCTTTTTTTTTATTTGTATAACTAGTCATAAAGCCTTGCTCAAACTTTATTTCTGCCCTTAACTATATTCTTTAAAAAATTTTATCTGTGTGGTTTTTCTCTTATAATTATATATATTTTATTGGCTATTTTATTTATTTACATTTCAAATGTAAATGAATACCCTTTACTTACATATCAAATGTAAACCCTTTCCTGGTTTCCCCTCTGGAAAACCCCTATCTGATCCCCCTCCCCAGCTTCTATGAGAGTGCTCCCCTACTCACCCACCCACTCACACCTCCCCCCATTGGCATTCCCCTACACTGGGCCATCTAACCTTCACAGCACCAAGGGCTTCTTCTCCCATTGATTCCAGATAAGGCTCTCCTCTCCTACATATGCAGCTGGAACCTTGGGTCCCTCCATATGTACTCATTGGTTGGAGTTTTGTCCCTGGGAGCTCACGGTGTGTGTGTGTTTGGGGGGGGTCTGATTGGTTGATAATGTTATTCCCATGGGATTGCAAACCCCTTCTGCTCCTTCAGTCCTTTCTCTAACCCCTCAACTGGGGACCAAATTCTCAGTCCAGTGGTTGGCTATCAGCATCCACCTCTGTATTTGTCAGGCTCTAGCAGAGCCTCTCAGAAGACAGCTACATCAGGTTCCTGTCAGCAAGCACTTCTTGGCATCCACAATAGTGTCTGGGTTTAGTGTATGTATATGGGATAGATCCCCAGGTGGGGCAGACTCTGGTTGGCCTTTCCTTCAGTCTCTGTTCCACACTTGTCTTCTTATTTCCTCCCTTGAATATTTTGTTCCCCCTTCTAAGAAGGACCTTTGATCTACACTTTGATCTTCCTTCTTCTTGAGCTTCATTTGGTCTGTGAATTGTATCTTGGATATTCTGAGCTTTTGGGCTAATATCCACTTATCAATGAGTACATACCATGTGTATTCTTTGTGTCTGGGTTACCTCACTCAGGTTGAAAATTTCTAGTTCTATGTATTTGCCTAAGAATTTCACGAAGTCATTGTTTTTAATAGCTGAGGAGTACTCCATTGTGTAAATATACCACCTTTTCTGTATCCATTCCTCTGTTGAAGGACATCTGGGTTCTTTCCAACTTCTGGCTATTATAAATAAGGCTGCTGTGAACATAGTGGAGCGTGTGTCCTTATTACAAGTTAGAACATCTTCTGGTTTTATGCCCAGGAGAAGAATTGCTGGATCTTCCGGTAGTACTATGTCCAATTTTCTGAGGAACCACCAGTCTGATTTCCTCAGTTGTACCAGCTTGCAATCATACCTGCAATGTAGGAGTGTTCCTCTTTCTCCACATCCTTGCTAGCGTCTACAGATTCAATGAAATCCCCATCAAAATTCCAACTCAATTCTTCTTAGAGTTGGGAAGAGCAATTTGAAATTTATTTGGAATAACAAAAAACTCAAGATAGGGAAAACTATTCTCAACAATAAAAGAACTTCTCAGGTAATCACCATCCCTCACATCAAGCTGTATTACAGAGCAATAGTGATAAAAAACTGCATGGTATTCGTACAGAGTCAGGCAGGTAAATCAATGGAGCATAAATTGAAGACCCAGGAATGAACTCACATACCTATGGTCACTTGATCTTTGACAAAGGAGNTAAANCCATCCAGTGGAAAAAAGACAGCATTTTCAACAAATGGTGTTGGTTCAACTGGTAGTCAGCATGCAGAAGAATGCAAATTGATCCATTTTTATCTCCTTGTACAAAGTTCAAGTCCAAGTGGTTCAAGGACCTCCACATAAAACCAAATACACTGAGACTAATAGAAGAGAAAGTGGGGAAGGGCCTTGAACTCATGGGCACAGGGGAAATTTTCCTGACCAGAACGCCAATGGCTTATGCTCTAAGATTAACAAATAGACAAATGGAACCTCTTAAAATTGCAAAACTTCTGTAAGGCAAAGGACATGGTCAATAGGGAGGAGGGAATGGATGGGTTGGTGGGGGCACACCCTCATAGAAGCAGGACAGGGGGAATGGGATAGGGAGTTTGGGGGGGAATCAGGAAAGGGGATAACATTTGAAATTTAAATAAATAAAATATCCAATAATAAAAAGAGAGAAAAAAGTGTTGTACAATGAATCATTTTCTGCTAGCTACTGTAAGAATTATTTATAGATTGAGAAAAATTGTATTTTGAGGCTGGTGAGATGCTTCACTGAGTAAATGTTCCTACTGCCAACCTTGATGATCTAAGTTTTACTCTTAAAATCGTGGAAGGAGAGAATTAACTCATTACTTTTGCAGTGATCTCTATATATTCTTTAGCATGTGGGGGCATACAAATAATATAATAAAACAATTAAAAGAATTATTAAAGTAGAACAGTTTATCTATAACACAGAGATCTTCTAGCCTCTGCCTCCTCAGTGCTGGGATTAAAGGGGTGTACCATCACCTCCAACCTATTATTTCTGGCTATTCAATAAATTATTCCTTGGTTTAATCAGTTCGATTCAGTCAAGTAGACTTCATAATAATCACTCATAAAAAGTAGTTTAGATAAGGTATGGATATCTATACTATATAAACAAACTCAAAGAAAAATCCACATGATCATCACATTAGATGCTGAAAAGGCCTTTGATAAAATATAACACTTCATTATATTAAAAGTCTTGGAGAGAGGGCTAAAGAAATGGCTTAGTGGTTTAGAGCACTGACTGCTCTTCCAGAGTTCAATTCCCAGAAACCACATGGTGGCTCACAACCATCTGTAATGGGATCTGATGCCCTCTTCTGGTGCGTCTGAAGAGAGCATTGGTAAGATGGACATTTTACTACAGATTCAATGCAATTCCCACCAAAATATCAATTTTATTCTTCACAGAGATAGAACCACCAATTCTCAATTTCATTTGGAATAACAAAAAACCCAGGATAGCGATGCCAATCAGTGGAATAGAATTGAAGACCCTAGAAATAAACCCACATACCTATGGACACTTGGTCTTTGACAAAGAAGCCAAAACCATAAGGTGGTAATAAGAAAGCATCTTCAAATATGGTGCCTGTCTAACTGGCAGTCTGCATGTAGAAGAATGCAAATTGATCCATATTTACATCCTTGTATAAAGCTCAAGTCCAAGTGGATTAAGGACCTCCACATAAAATTAGATATACTGAATCTAATAGAAGAGAGAGTGGAAAATAACCTCAAGCACATTGGCACAGGGTAAAATTTCCTGAACAGAACAACCAGTGGCTCAAACTCTAAGATCAAAGAATTGGCAAATGGTACCTCATGAAACTGAAAAGCTTCTGTAAGGCAAAGGACACAGTCAATAGGACAAAACTGCCCTACAGACTGGGAAAAGATACATCAGATAGAAGGCTAATATCCAAAAGTACAAATAACTCAAAAAATTAGACTCCAGATAACCAAATACCCCTATTAAAAATTGGGTTACAGAGCTAAACAGAATTCTCAACTGAGGAATCTCAAATGACTGAGAAGCACCTAAGGATGGTCAACATCCTTAGTCATCAGGGAAATACAAATCAAAACTCTGAGATTCCACCTTAAACCAATCAGAATGGTTAAGATCAAAATCTCAGGCAACAGCAGATGCTGCTGAGGATGTGGAGAAAGAGGAACACTCCTTCCTCCATTGCTGGTGGGATTGCAAAGTGGTACAACCACTCTGGAAATCAATCTGGCTGTTCCTCAGAAAACTGGAAATAGTTCAACCTTAAGACCCATTTATACCATTCCTGTGCATATACTCAAAAGATGCTTCACCATATCACAAAAACACATGCTCCTCATTGTTCATACCAGCCTTATTTATATTAGTTAGAAGCTAGAAACAACCCAAATGTCAGACACACAAAATATGGAGACAGAAAATGTGGCACATCATACACATTGTATACATATATACAATGGAATTCTGCTCAGCTATTAAATACGAGGACATCGTGAATTTTGCAGGGAAATGGGTGGAACTAGAAAATATCATCCTAAGTGAGGTAACCAGACCCAAAGGACACACATGGTATCTACTCAGTGACTCATGGATATTAGCCCAAAAGTTTAGAATACCCATGATACAAGTCATAGACCACATGAAGCTTAAGAAGGAAGGCCTAAATGTGGATGCTTCAATTCACTTAGAAGCAGGAATAAAATGATCATGGGAGGCAGAGGGAGGGAGGGTACTGGGTGAGAAATGGGAGGGACAGGGGAAAAAAGAGGGCAGTATCATGTATGGGTGGAGAAAGTAGAGAAGTCCAGAGGGCCAGGAGAATGAATAAACATGTGCACAGTATGTGGCAGGGTGTGGAGGGGACTACTAGAAAGTCCCTGACACCCGGAATGTGAGAGGCACCCAGGACCCAGTTGGGATGACATTAGCTGAAATGCCCAACAGTGGGGAGATGGAACCTGAAGAGATCGCCTCTAGTAGCTAGAAATGGCCCCAAATTGAGGGATAGGGCCATCTACCCATCTGAAATTTTTTGACCCAGAATTGTTCCTGTCTCAAGGAAGTGCAAGGACAAAAACTGGAGCAGAAATTGAAGGAAAGGACATTCAGAGATTGCCCCAACTTGGGGTCCATCCTATGTGCAGACACCAAGACACTATTGCTAATGCCAAGATATGTTTGTAGACAGGAGCCTGGCATGGCTGTCCTCTCAGAGGCTCTGCCAGTACCCGACTGAGACTGATACAGATACTTACAGCCAACCACTCACTGGCCTGAGTCCAGGGACTCCAATGGAAAAGTTAGGGAAAGGATGGAAGGAGCTGAAGGGGATTGCAATCCCATAGATGAGCAATATGTTAGGGGGGCTTTTGTAGGGGGGACTGGGATGGAGAACAACATTTGAAATGTAAATAAGTAAAATAAGTAATAAAAAATAAAAATTAAAAAATAATTTACTGTATTATTGTTTCTTTTAAGTCCTAGGTAACTATTACCTGTCTAACCTGACATTTCTTGTTACTAATATTAAAAGGAAACTTTCTCATATTTTGTTATTGCTGTTACTAGGATATTCTGTGCTTTGGTGTTCTTGGAAACCAGTCACAACAGAAGTCAGTTAGAACTGCTTTATATACTTAGCCATAATAAACTTGGCTACAAACCAACCACCCAGCAGTACTTCCTGCACCTGTTTATAAGCATTCATGGTATTTGCTTTTAATACTGCCCCTGGGATATACCCCAACAGAAGAGAGACACCTGCACCAGTTTATGAAATGAATTGGAATAAGACTTCCATTTTGAGTACGGGGGGGGGGGGTCTAGTAAATTTCAAGTTCCCAAGACTTTCCTCGGAACTGATATCCTACTTGGCAGAAAAAGATATGTAAGCAGGTAACTGACATCCTGATTGGCAAGTTAAGACATGAATATTAGACAAGGTAAGTCTTCTACCACAGTTGAATTCCCCAACCAATTGGAGCAGGATACATATAGAATAAAGACATATTCCTAAGGAAATCCCCTGTCCCTAAATCCTGATTGGTAGCATAACTTGGCACAGATGTTTATAGAGTTTAGGTTTTAAAAAGCCCTAAGGATCTTGACTCAATGTCACTGTTTATCTCCAGTCTGAATCATGGCCCTGATCCACCAGTTCTGGGGTGCATGCTCTGTAAACTTCCCGTTTGACTGAGATCAGTCTTCTATGATTTGTGAGAGAAGTCCTGGACCCCAATACTTGCTAATTATGTCTTTTGAGTATGGAGCCTTGCTAATTTTTTTCTTTTATTGGTATCTTTTAATTTTTTGAATGGTTTTAATTTTTATTGATATGTAAATTTAAAGCATACAATTCACCCATTTAAAATGTTTTTCTTCAGGATTTTCTTTATTTTTCTTTTTTTCTTTTTGCCAAAGCAGGTTTTCTGTGGTTTATTTTTTTAAAAATTAAAAAAAGAAAAGAAAATGAGACATCACTATGAGATATCCTTGAATCAGCTAAAATGTGTCAACAAAGAAAGCAGAAAAGTCAAAATTCCAAAATTCATTGTAGACTTTCAGAAAGACAGATTTTCAATACAAGCTGCTGAAAGCTGAAGACAGAAGGCCTTCCCCACTACAAGGGCAATCACTACTGAACAAAATGTTACTGGGCAAACTCAAAGCAATGAGCTGCTTGACGGAAATGACCCACTTGGACCAAAGCATTAGCAGTGGCTTGGTCAACAATGTGAAAGAGGGGTTGGAAAACCAGCATAAAGTTAGACGTCCTAAACTTGCACAAAAGGTCAAGATCAGAAGGGTTCAGCTGGCACATTGCTATAGGGAGAGTGACATTCTGAAGACTGACTTGAGACCCAGTTTTGTAATAAAGAAAATGTAACTCAACAAAATATCTCCTGTGCATAATTGTGAACCCAGCATTTCTTAATGACGCACTTCCAATTTAAGCCTAAGAATTGGATTTAAAGGGCCCATGAAAATTTTCCAGGGAAAATTATCATCTTTGCTTCTAAATGAGACTATAGTTAAAAGCAGATAAGAACACAGTGAGGTGAAAGATGACCAGCTGGTTTGTCAGAGAAATAGGGAGATATATCTCCTGACATATACTAAATACATCTAAAGACATTTTGTGAATAGACACTGACATGGTAAGCAGTTATTGTTTGATGTGACAAACTCTTAAATACTTCTTCTTGGAAGTAAGTAGACATATATCCCAGAGTCTTCTGGAGCCAAGACTTGACCCTTTCACAGACTTGGTTCTACTTCCTGTTTGACATCTCAGCAACTCTGAATAGCATCTAGACATTGATCTCTTGTCTCTTCTTAGACTCTCTGCCTTCCCTAAAAAGGGTTGAGATCACTAAGCTCTCAAAGTCTGTGTAGTCCAATGAATTAGTTCAGCTTCAAATTGTATACAAGAGACACAGATGCAAATCAAAATGTTCCACTGTTCTAGGGCATCATTACCATCCCATCATACCTCTGAATTAAATTTATTTGTTTTTTTATGTTTTTTATTAGATATTTTCTTTATTTACATTTCAAATGCTATCCCAAAAGTTCCTTATACCCTGCCCCCGCCCTTGCTCCCCTACCCACCCACTCCTACTTCTTGGCCCTGGCATTCCCCTGTGCTGGGTCATGAAAGTTTGCAAGACCAAGGGTCCTCTCTTCCCAATGATGGGCGATTAGGCCATCTTCTGCTACATATGCAGCTAGAGACACGAGCATAGGGGGTACTGGTTAGTTCATATTGTTGTTGCACCTACAGGGTTGCAGCCCCCTACAACACCTTGGGTACTTTCTCTAACTCCTCCATTGGGGGCCCTGTG
>NC_034596.1:73580474-73601488 GCF_900095145.1 Mus pahari
TATCCCCTTGATCTCCTTTTGTTGTCGGATTGCTCTGGCTAGGACTTCAAGTACTATATTGAATAGGTAGGGAGAGAGTGGGCAGCCTTGCCTAGTCCCAGATATTACTGGGATTGGTTCGAGTTTTTCTAAGGAGAGAACAGAAAGGGTGTGTATGAGTATGGAGAGGGAGTTAATGGAGGAGAAATCTAGATCAGCGTATATTATATGCAAAAAAATAAACAAAATGATGAGGTACCTCTCATTTCTTAGTGACCATACATGCACAAATATCCACGAGCAGACCTCAGAGGAAATGGAGGCTAACCGTCCTAATCCACCAAACAACAAACTCACTGGCGTATATGTGTGAAGAGAGTAATAGAGTAAAGGCAGAGTGAACTCTGTCTGTTCTTGAATTTATTGGACATTCACCTCTTTCAGATGGATGAGATGTTTACTACATCAGCAAAATGTTGTTAGCGTCACATTTTCTTTTATATGTATGTGTTTGTGTGTTTTTTTATTGATTATTTTATTTACATTTCAAATTTTGTCCCCCTCCCATTTCCCCTCCCCAAACCCCATCCCATCCCTCCTTCTGCTGCATTTATGAGGGTGCCACCCCATCCACCCACCCACTTCTGCCTCACCACCCTAGCATCCCTCTATGCTGGGGCATCAGGCCTCCACAGGGCCAAGGGCCTCCCCCCTATTGATACCAGATAATGCAGGCCTCTGCTACATATGCTGCTGGAGTCATGGTCCCTCTATGTGTATTCTTTGGTTAGTGGTTTAGTCCCTGGGAGTTCTGAGGTGTCTGGGTTAATTAATATTGTTGTTCTTTCTATGGAGTTTCAATCCCCTTCAGCTCCTTTCACATTTTATTTTTAAAAATAGATGTCCTTTCAGGTTTTCCTGTTGCTGGGTAGCATTCTTTCCGCTGCTAACAGAAAACTAAATGTTCTGCCTTAATGGGACCTGTTTGTTTTATTGGTAGAAATGGCTCAAGGATGAATTAAATAATGCATACTTTTTTTTCTATTTCTGTATGGAAATCACCTACTTTGAAATATGTGATTGGTTAGTAACTAGATAATTCTTTTATAGACTAATGGAATTGTTCTTTTGTTGTACTTTGTTTCTGATAAACCTTAAAATGGGATGACTATTCAAATGTAAATATGCAGATGACTAGAATTCATAATGGAACACTCACCTTCTGGTCTTTAGCGTCAAATAAAGGGGAAAAGAAATAGTTTTGTGGTACAATTTGAAGTCAGAGATGGTGATAACCTCCAGTCATTTTTTTGTTATTCTGGGTTGTTTTAGCTATTTAATCTATTTTTGTGTTTCCATATAAAGCTGACATTATGTTTTACATTTCTGTGAAATTTAAAATTATGTTGGAATTTTGGTAGGAATTGTGTTGAATTTGTAGATTGCTTACAGTAGGATGGCCATTTTCACAGTATTAGTTACACTGATTCATGAGCATGAGAGCTCTTTCTGTCTTCTGGTGGCTTCATCAGTTTCTTCAGTGTGGTAAGGTTTTAATTATACAATCCTTTCCCCTGAGTGGTTAGAATTATCCCACAGTACTATTTTTTTGTTGTTGAGAGTATTGTAAAAAGATGGCTTTCCTTTTCAGTCTGTTATTTGTACACCCAAAGTTTGGTGGATTTTGAATGCTAATTTTGTATTATGCTCTTTTCCTGAAGTATTAATCAGCTGTAGAACATTCTTAATGAAATTTTTAGTTTCCTTGATGTATAAAACTATATCATGTGTAAATACAAATACTTTGACTTCTTCCTTCCTATTTCTGTCTCCTTGATTGCCTTCAGAAATTTCTAAGACTGCATATACTATGTTGAATAAGTATAGAGATAATGGACATCCTTGTCTTGTTCTTGATTTTAGTGGAAGTGCTTTAACTTCCACTACATTTAGATTGATGTTGGCTGTGGGCTTGTTGAAATTGTGTTTATTATGTAGAAGCATGGCCCTTATATCTTTAGGCTCTCCAAGATGAAGATATATTGCACATACACCTGAAGGTATATTGGATTTTGTAAAAGGCTCTTTTCCATCCAGTAAGATGATCAAGTGATTTTTTTTTTTAAAGATTTATTTATTATATGTAAGTACACTGTAGCTGTCTTCAGACACTCCAGAAGAGGGCGTCAGATCTTGTTACAGATGGTTGTGAGCCACCATGTGGTTGCTGGGATTTGAACTCAGGACCTTCGGAAGAGCGGTCGGGTGCTCTTACCCACTGAGCCATCTCACCAGCCCGATCAAGTGATTTTTGTCTTCAGTCTTTTTATGTGGTATATTGCATTATTGATTTAAGTATGTTGAACCATCTTAATGTCTCTGGAATGAAGCCAATATGATCATTGTGGTTAATTTTTTTCAGGGGGAAATTTTCCTTTTATGTTTAAAAGGAATTTTAGTCCTTCATTTTATTTTTTTGTTGCTGTAGCTGGGTTTTTGTGAAGGTTTGTTGTCATAGTAATTGTACCGTTGTAAAAAAGAATGGGGAGGAAGAACTTGGGATAAACAAATATAATAGTTTAAGGTCTCAGGGTGTGACCTGGCCCTACAGATAGCACAGATCAGAAGACTAAGAACCACATCCAGCAGTTATACATCTCTTCTTTTGAGGAGAACCCCCTCATGTTTAACATTCCTGGTTTCCCTAGTGCTTGTCTTCAAGCACAAAGATCTCTTGCCCTCTATATTGATATTTTCGTGCTTTCCAGGGGTATGGGAAGATACTCCAGTTGATAAGTATGCAGTATTCTGTGCTTAGATGATAGTTTCAAAGACTTACAAAGTGCAACGTGTAATATTTTTATAGTTTTCATATGTTAATCTCAAATGACTATTTGAGTTTTAAGTATATTAAATGTACATTTAATGTTGATTAAACATTAACTACATCATCAAAGAGCTAATGTAAAAATAGTCTTTAATATGTAATACATAAAATAAATATATACAAATAAATGTTCAATTCATTTATACATAAAAATAAATGCTATTAATTTTCTGAGTACTAAGAATTAATAGCTTGTTAAGTAGAAGCAACATAATTTTCATTTTATGTTATTGAAAATTCTGCTTTTTAAAAATATTCTGAAATAATGTAGATCTTGTTCTGATCTCCTTCCTAGACTGAATGAACAAGGTAGTAAAATCTCTTTAGCTTTCTGCTAGAGCCTTGCTTCCACAAAGCCCATTATCTAATAATCATCAAGATCATGGTAAGATTAATTCTTAGGAAGGGAGTTTCTAGGAATGTGTCATAGGACTTAGTGTAATAGTTAAATGTGGTTTCATTTTACTCCGTTGTTGGTTTTGTTTTTTTGTTTTTTTGTTGATGAGGTCAACCATACTCTACCTGGCCTTGTCCTGTGCTGACACTCTTTAAAGACTTTAAAATAAAGTAATCCTTATTTTTACAGATGGAACTGTAAAGATGGAACTCAAAGATCCACCTGCCTCTGCCTCTGAGTGCATGGATTAAATGCCTGCAATAACATGCCTGGTTCTAAAACTGTTGTTGTTGTTGTTGTTGTTGTTGTTGTTGTTGTTGTTGTTGTTGTTATCCTCATCCTCATCATTTTTTAAATTTCACCCTTTTCAGTTGTTTTGGAGAATGTACAAAGTCAGAATCTTTAGTCCACTTCGTCAGAAATTCTAATATAAGCAGTTGTGTAAAAATCAAAATTTATTTTATTTTAGAATTTTTATCAACATCATTTGCTATATATGTATTACTGTAGCATTTGGTAAATATATATATATATATATATATATATATATATATATATATAATATATGCAGATAGATAGATAGATAGATAGATAGATAGATATCACATGTATGTCACAGCATCAGTATTACTATGCCTTGATTGCAATATAGTCTTTTCTTAGACTGTTTCACAGTTGTCTTAAAAGTTAAAAATTACAGGCAATTCTTTTTTATCAGTTTTACTTCTGATTTTGGCAAAAGATAAGAGAATCTTAATTCTTAACTGATATGTGAATGTCGTTTTCAGTGAAAATGATAGAACTTCTAAATATTTCTTTCTGTTCTTGTCATCTGTTAATCTATTCTTCATACAGCCCAGCCAGAGAAACCTTTTAATAACAAGAAGTCAAACCATGAGATTTCTTTTCTTTTTTAAAGAATCATTTAGTGCCCTTCTGTAGCACTTGGAATATAGTATATTAAAGATAGACTTTAGTGCCCTTCCTTCTGTAGCACTCAGAATATAGTATAGTAAAGATAGACTAGGTAGACTGGTTTGTGACTTCTCTCCAGTTTTATTACCAATTTTTCTTCTACTGCACAGCTCTTTTGGCTTCCTTTTTATTGAATGACAAGCCAAACCCTATTCTATTTTTTTAAATTTAGTTTTTTTCCACTTTCTGCCTGAAATATTTTTTCTCTCTTCCCTTTTATATGACTGGGTTTATGGATTTTCATCCACCAATTTCAGTAGGTCTTCTGTAATTATACTTCCATATTATGGCCTATCTCGATTACTATGCTGTTCAAATTTAATTTGATTTAGGGATACTGTGAAATACTTTGAAATAGTAAAGTTGGGAAGTTTTTATAGAACATTAAATTTTTTCAAAGATAATTTTAATTATTTTATGGTATTTTCCGAAAATGTTATCTTTAACATCAATCTCAAAGGAGTTCTGTTTACACTAAGAAAATAACTACTTAAACTTGTTGAGTTTTAATGGAGACATAAATAAACCAAAAGAGACCTGGGAATAGACTTCAATTGGTATAGCATGTAAGATGCCCTGGGATCAATTACCTAAACTCTGCATAATGGTCTGAAATTCCAGTACTGAGTGGAGACAGGAGGATCTGAAGTTCACATTCATCTTTCTAAAAAAACAAAACCTGAAAATTTATGTACATGTGTGTGTGCATGCATGGAAGCATATACTAGTAGGAGTATTATCTAATATCTTTGTGTACAAAACATTTGTTTCTCTGTAAGATTTTGATGCGAAATTGTATAGAATAGAGTCAGACGCAAATTATAAACCAGAGAAGTTACCTTAATTTCTTCTTGCTGTGATAAAATACCCTAACCAAAGCAATTTAAGAAAGGAAGTAAAGTAGATAGCTTGGTTGGTTTTATTTTAGCTCATAGTTGAAGGTACAGCCTATCATGGAGGAGAAGTAGAGATAGCAAGAAAAGAAAAATGGATATAAGCTAGTGCTGTTTGTTTCCTCCATTTAATATAGCCCAGGATCCCCTACCCCATTTACAGTGAAGATGGATTTTCACAAATTAATTAACATATGAATATATTCAAGATAGTCGCTCAGGTATGTCTCTTGACCCATCTCCTGGTGATTCTGGATTCTTTCCAATGACACCACTAACTCTTGCAGATGTCACCTGTGGATTGGCTGTTACTTGCCTAAAGTAGACTTAGAACTCTGGCTGCTCAGATCACTTCCAACTGACAACTAGTGTTTTAGGAAACATTTAAAATGGTGAAATTTTCCTAAAACATAAGGGTGATTATTATAAGACAGTAACAGATCTTAAGACAGTAGTGGTGATATGAAAACAATTGTTAGATTATAAAAATTCATTTTTAACATTATCCCAAAAGAGTAACCTTAAATTTAAATTAGAAAATAAAGGACTGCTAATTCAATCATGTCTTTTTCTGTTTCAGTTTAGTGTGTTAAACTAAAACAGACTTCTATTCCCAAAATAGTTACAGTCTGTTGTCACAGAAGACTCCCCCCACCATAAACTAAGACTACTATAAAAGATATACTTTATTTAAAATGTTAAGCTACAAATATTTATCCTTCTGAGCCATCTGTTCAGTTAAGTAATCATAAGAATTTTAGACTGAATTCTGAAAAATGGAAATACTTGAAAAATCTTAGCATTGCTGACTCTTGATTTTTTAACAGCATGTGTCTTCATTTGAGCAGAAATAGAATACTGATTCTCACTTGTGAAGCATTACATTAAGTTCATTTAAAAACAAGAGTTTTAAACATTCTTAACACAAAATATTCTGTATGAATAAAATAAGTTCATTCAAATACCCAACTCCTACTCTAAATGAAAGTAAAGAAAAAGGCTTTATTGATAAGATAATATATATGTCAATTCTTTAGACTTTAGAGAGCTCTATTCCTAGAATGTACTATCATTTAAAATCAGTATCTCCAATCACTGTAAATGTGATGGCATATCAACTGCGAGGGAGGGAGAGACAGGATGACAGGAATCACAAGTCAGGTGTTACCTATACTACACAGGTAGAGCCTGCCCCAACCCAGAACTGAACTTTATCTGCTTTGGTTTTTGGTAGTTGACTATCAGATTTTTTTTTTTTTTTTTTAAATTATAAGCTGGGCATGGTGGCGCACACCTTTAATCCCAGCACTCGGGAGGCAGAGGCAGGCGGATTTCTGAATTAGAGGCCAGCCTGGTCTACAAAGTGAGTTCTGGGACAGCCAGGGCTACACAGAGAAATCCTGTCTTGAAACACTTAGATATTTTCAGTCTGTTGACCTCTAGGTTGAGAAGATGTGAATGGGAATTTTAAACTTTTTTAAAAGAGTTCATTCAACAATGTGTACATGATTCTGAAACTTTTATTGAGTTCTACAAACCTTTTAAAAGTGTTAAGTCCATATTACTATATTTTTGGGGTTTTAATACTTTTTATTAATTTTTAGTGCAATATATATGTGATCACAGTTTCCCCTCTCCCAATGTCCCCCAGGTTCTCCCCATTTCCATACTCACTCAAATCCACGACCTTTCTTTTTCCTTCTTTAGAGTATAGGACTCATAGCTGTGTTGGTAGTTAGTTTCTCAACAGCTGGCATGCAGAGTGCCTTCCAGTCTTGTAGGGCTGGTCAGTCACTAGGGGAAGGCTCTAGTTCAGTACTGTCAGTTTGTGGAGAGTAGCCAATAGACTCAACAATTTCTTGAGATTTTGGGACGTATGTTTGAGGATCCTTTGGCAAAACTCACCTCGATGTAATCCAATACTGGCACTCAAGGTTTCAGTGTTGTTGAGTGTCATTATGGCTTAAAACCATAATCTTAACAACATTTCAATTGAGTTAATATTGTACGGTTGGCCCTTTTATTGACGAGTTTCAGAAATTTGTGCTGTTAAATATTATCTCCTCTTTTGTACTTTTTACTTTTTCACTTTTCTTTTTGTCTTAAATTACTCCACTACTTTTAAATTTCTTTCCATTGTGAACCTCTTGCTTTTTCCAAAGAGAAAATGTTAGATTATGGAGGTTATTTTTGTCATATACTTACTATGTAAGTTCATTTGTATTGTTGAGTGTTTGAAAAACATCTAGTTCAAGTTTATGATCTTTCCTAAAGTGCCCTAAGATAAAAGGAGAGACAGCAGATCTAAGATCATATGAAGTGCAATTTATCGGATACTTAGAGAAAGTTGGTACCAAGTATCAACATCATCAGGTGGATCCATACAATTTGCATAAAGAGAAATTATTTATTAGCATAAAATAACTCGTTTTAGGCTAGAATATACCTAGCAGGTGCATCCTAGTAGTAAGGCTGTTTATAAAAACCTAAGTATAACTAACTTTAATGGTTCTTTCTACTTATGCTTTGTTTGGAAGGCATGCAGCAAAAACTAACTGTGGTTACTCAGGGCTAATTGTAATAGCTGTGATTTGAGGTGATTGTACTCCTTGCAAAACTAGGATGTGTTCATTGAAAGAGAGCCTGTTATCTGGCATCACTTGGTCCTGTGGAGGCTTGATGACCCAGGATAGGGGAATGCTAGGCCTCTGAGCCAGGAACAGGAGGGTGGGTGGGGGAGCACTCTCATAGAGTTGAGAGGGGATGGGGGCTTATGGAGGGGAAAATAGGAAGAGGGATACCATTTGACATGTAAATACATGAAATAACCAATAAGAAAACAAACAAAATAAAACAGGGGTCAGCTGCTTCTGTCCATTGGTTGGGTGCAAATATCTGCATCTGTCTCTTTCAGCTACTTATTGTGTCTTTCTGAGGGCAATCATGACAGATTCCTTTTTTGTGAGTGCTCCATAGCCTCAGTAATTGTGTCATGCCTTGGAACCTCCTGTCATTGGACCTTCTTTTCCTCAGGCTCCTCTCCAATTCTATCCCTGTAATTCTTTCAGACAGGAACAATTTTGGGTCAGAGTTGTGACTGTGGGATCGCAACTCCATCCCTCATTTGATGTTCTGTCTTCTTGCTGGAGGTGGGCTCTATAAGTTCCCTCTTCCTACTGTTGGGCATTTCATCTAAGGTCCCTCCCTTTGAGTCCTGGGAGTCTCTCACCTTCCAGGTCTCTGGTGCATTCTGGGGGGTCCCCACATCCTCCTGTTTCCTGAGGTTGCCTGTTTCCATTCTTTCTGCTGTCCCTCAGGGATTCATTCCTTTTCCATCACCCAATACCAGATCAGGTTCCGCACTCTGCCCCCCACTCCCCCCCCCATCTCCACTTCCGAGACATGGTACTGGAGAGGCAGTTGAGAGCTCTACATCTGGATCCACAGGCAGCCAGAAGAGCAATACTGTACCTGACTCAGGCTATTGAAACCCATATCCAGTGACCCACTTCCTCTAACAAGGCCACACCTTTTACTCCTCCTCAAGCAGCACCACTCCCTGATGACTAAGCATTCAAATATATGAGCCTTTAGATGACATTCTTTTTATTATTTTTTATTATATATTTTCTTTATTTACATTTAAAATGTTATCCCCTTTCCTAGTTTCCCCTCTGAAAATCCCCTATCCCCTTCCTCCTCCCCCTGCTCCCCAACCCACCCACTCCTGCTTCCTGGCCCTGGCATTCCCCTCTACCTTCACAGGGCCAAGGACCTCTCCTCCCATTGATGACCAACTAGGCCTTCCTCTGCTAAATATATCGCTAGAGTCACAAGTAACACCATGTGTTTTCTTTGACTGATGGTATAGTTCCAAGGAGCCCGGGGGTATGGTTACTTCATATTCATGTTCCTCCTATGGGGCTTCAGATCCCTCCAGCTCACTGGGTATTTCTCTTGCTCCTTCATTGGAGACCTTCTGTGCCGTCCAAATGGATGACTGTGAGCATCCACTTCTGTATTTGCCAGGCACAGGCAGAGCCTTGCAGAAGATATCAGGCTCCTGTCAGCAGGCTCTTGTTGGCATCTGCCTAGCGACTAGGTTTGGTAGTTGTTTATGGGGTGGATCCTCAAGTAGGGCAGTCTCTGGATGGTCTTTCCTTCAGGCTCTGCTCAGAACTTTGTCTCTGTAACTCCTTCCTAAGGTGTTTTGTTCCCCATTCTAAGAAGGAACAAAGTATCCACACTTTGGTCTTCCTTCTTCTCCAGTTTCATGTGTTTTGTAAATTGTATCTTGGGTATTCTAAGTTTCTGGGCTAATATCAGTGATTGCATAGCATGTGTGTTCTTTTGTGATTGGGTTACCTCACTCAGGATGATATCCTCCAGATACATCCATTTGCCTAAGAATTTCATTGTTTTTAATAGCTGAGTAGTTCTCTATTGTGTAAATGTACCACATTTTCTGTATCCATTCTTCTGTTGAGGGATATCTGGGTTCTTTACAGATTCTGGCTATTATAAATAAGGCTGCTATGAACATAGTGGAGCACGTGGATCTTTCCCCAATCTTTTGGTGGCCTTTTTGTCTTATTGACAGTGTCTTTTGCCTTATAGAAACTTTGCAATTTTATGAGGTCCCATTTGTGGATTCTTGATTTTATAGCACAAGCCATTGCTGTTGCTGTTCTGTTCAGGAATTTTCCCCTTTGAGGCTTTCTCACACTTTCTCCTCTATAAGTTTCAGTGTCTCTGGTTTTATGTGGAATTACTTGATCCACTTATACTTGAGCTTTGTACAAGGAGATAAGAATGGATCAATTCCCATTCTTCTACATGATAACTGCCAATTGTGCCAGCACCATTTGTGAGCAATTGTGATAAAAACTGCATGATACTGGTACAGTGACAGACAGATAGATCAATGGAATTAGAATTGAAGACCCAGAAATGAACCTACACACCCATGGTCACCTGATCTTTGACAAGAGAGCTAAAACCATCTTGTGATTGCTTTCTTTTTTCTCCCAAGTGAGACTGAGGTGTCTGTCCTTACTTGGGCACTACAGCTTGTTAAACTTTTTGAGTTCTGTGGCCTGTATCTTGGGTATTTTGTACTTTTTTTTTTTAAGCTAATGTCCACTTATTAGTGAGTATATGCCATGCATGTCATTTTGGGTCTGAGTTACCTCACTCAGGATATTTTCTAGTTCCATTGATTTGCCTGCAAAACTCAGGATGTCCTTGTTCTTAATAGCTGAATAGTATTCCATTCTGTAAATGAACCACATTTTCTGATTCCATTCTTATGTCATGGGACATCTAGATTGTTTTCAGCTTCTGGCTATCACAAATAAGGTCGCTATGAACATAGTGGAAAACATGCTCCTGTGGCATGGTGGGGCATCTTTTGGGTATATTCCCAAGAGTGGTATAGCTGGATCTTCAGGTAGATCTATTTCCAGTTTTCTAAGGAACCTCCAGATTGATTTCCAGAGTGGATATACCACTTTGCAATCCCAACAGCAGATATTTGGACCCAACCAATGGACAGAAGCAGCTGACCCCTGTTGTTGAATTAGGGAAAGCTGAAAGAAGCTGAGGAGAAGGGCAATCCTGTAGGAGGACTAGCAGTCTCAATTAATCTGGACCCCCAAGATCTCTCAAACAGTGGATCACCAGTCAGCATACACCAGCTTATATGAGGCCCCCAACACACATACAGTAGAGGACTTCTGGGTCTGTGTTTATTCAGAGATGATGCACCTAACCCTCAAGAGACTGGAAGCCCCGTTTATGTGGGGGTCGGGGATGGGGACTTCCACTTGGGTGGGGAGGAGGTGTGGGATGTGCAGCAGTCTGAGGGTGGATAGGGGTGGGGTGGGGAATGGAATGTGGAGTGTAAAAAATAAATTTAAAATAAAATAAAAACAGAAAAATAAATAAATAAATAATTCAAAGAAAAAAGGAAAGAACAATAGAAAGAGAGAGAGAGAGAGAGAGAGAGAGAGAGAGAGAGAGAGAGAGAGAGAGAGAGAGAGAGAGAGAGAGAGAGAGAGAGAGAGAAAGAGCAAGTGTGCGAGCCTGTATTTTATGATATTCTGTTCTGGTTATGTGCAACTGTAGATGAAAACTAAGAATTTATACCGTTATCAATTACTTTATTTGCTTTCATTATTAACATATAAATAACAAGAATTAATTGTGCAGAATCCAGATGTGTATGAAGTACAGTGAGCTAGAGAAGAATACTGCATCAAACCTTGCTGGAATTCCCACTACTCCACCAAAACTGTTCTTCCCTGACTTATCACTGTTAAAATACTTGCTTACTTTTTGTTGTTGTTGTTCTCTGTGCCTTTTTTTTTTTTACTTTGTTTAAAAGTTATTGGGTGCCTAGAAATCTTCTAGAATTAGTTTTTACTTTGTTTTGTTGGTTTTTTTGTTAGTTTTGTGAGGAAGCGTCTTTGTGACCCCAACTGACCTGGGTACTAATACACTCTGGACTTGAATTCTTGATATCAGCTTGCATCAGTATTCTGGGTGCTGAGATGAAATTTAAAATTATTCCCATCTTACCAGTTCCTTTCAGTCCATTTTATATACTTTTTCCTGATGTTCAAGCACCCTGAGCTTTGTTATATGCCTACTTATCCCTCCCCCTCTCGCTCATCCTCTCTCACTCCCCACTTTCTTTTTTTCTTTTTCCTCATAATAGCTATACTCTGAAATTCTGAAGGCTAATATGCTATAAAATAGGAAATCTTTTCCACATCAGCATGATGCCTTAATTGGAAAGTTCTACATGACTTCTTGCAGGCATATTAAAGATGTGTTTAAAAAAAAAAAAAAACTACCCAAAGGCTGTGTGTTTGTATAAAACATATGGCCAGCAACATGAGTCAGTAGGTAAAGGTATCTGCCACCAAGCCTAAGTACCTGAATTTCATCCTGGAGCCTGTATGGCAGAAGGATAGAACTGACACCAGAAAGTTGTCCTTTGGTGTCCACATGCCCATGGTGACACCCTCCCCCACACACAAATAAATAAATATGCTTTATTTTTGAAATACCAATGATTATTTTGTTTAGAATTGGGTCCCATCTTTAAGTGATGTATATGGAATATTACAAAAAACAAAAATTGGAGATCTGAAATACCTGTCGTCATGTATACTTCACATAAGATTTCAGTACTATTTGTAGTCTTGAAGCTATTATTATCAGTGTGACTGCCAATGTATAATATTTCTATTAGCTTATTCTAGAATCTATCCTTCATCAAAAGATGGACAGTTGTGTAATGCAGTTTGGAGTAAGTCATTTTATGACCTAGGCTCTGATATAGACAATGATACTGATAACATGCTAAAACTATGGATATTTAAAATGCATCTGTGTTTAATGATGCCATGAAAGTTAAAATTTCATTTCTAGAAGTTATCTCAAAGGTGAAAATCATCATTTTTTGTTAAAGTTTGAAATAGGTTTATTCTTGAACAATTCAAACACCTCTCCCCCAATACAAATAAGTTATTTATTACTTAGTTTTTCCGTTGGGTTTTTCTGAATTGCTTCTGTTTACTGAATATTTTCCTCTAACATTTACAGTTTCCATTCTCCTTTCTATGTTTGTTAAAAATTGTTTTTAACAACTTGGTCTTATAGTTGTGCTATCACTTCATTAGTGATATATATATATGTGTGTGTGTGTGTGTGTATTTATATATGTATATATGTATATATATGTATGTATAAGTGTTATTGTCATACAGGTTTCTTTTTATTGTTTGTTTTCCTTTTTTAAAAAAAACGGGATTTCTTTATGTAGCCCTTGTTGTCCTGAAGGTACATAGACTAGGCTAGCCTCAAACTCAGAGATCCACCTGCCTCACTCTTCTGAGAACTAGGATTAAAGGTCTGCGCCCCCACACCTAGCTGTTCTATTGGGTTTTAATCCCATTGAGACCATTAAAACATAGATATTGCTAAACATGCCTTCCTTTTTTCTCTTTTCTTTAGAAATAATGTTCTTTTTTGGCAATTTAATCCCTATATACGATGTTATGTGATTTTATTTATCCCATTCCATTACTCTTTGTCAGCTCCCTTTTTCCATATGTTATACTATTACAGAAAATTGCACCTTTTCTCTAGCAGGAAATAGCAGGCAGTAGCCCCTAAGGATGGAATGGGTCCTTGTAAGCCCCGTTCTCCTCCGTGACAGATAATTGCAGGGTCCAATCTCATGCAGACATTCATAGCTGCTTTGTATGTTCCAGACTGCAAGAGCCATGTTATATCTGGTTTGCCTAACCTTCTTAATGGTCAAAACCATTCCCTTTGGTTTGAAGTTATATAAATACTTAATTGGAGACTTATCTTCCTATATCTTTCGAGGAGCAGATTCAAGTATCTAAGGTACTGTTAACATTAAACATGAGAAAATTAATTGTTTCTGTAAACAGGATTGCAGTTGATCATACCAATGTGACTTTGTATTTGTGTTCCATTATCAACCATTTTTACCATAGCGTCTTTGAATCATGTTAATAACAATTTGGAATTGTTTTTGTAATCTATTCCATTTTACTGATTATTTCATGTGTTGATTTTAATTAACTGCTTAACTGTTAAGACTTCTTTAAAAACCTGTTAGACATCTAACTTTATAATGATAATGTCTTTAAAACTTTCTATTTTGAAATAATTTAAACTTACATATTAGGGCTCAAACTGTGTGTAATTTGCAGGATTATTTTTCTCTGTTTCCCTTTGATAATACTGGACACATCTCTAAGACTATTTAAAAATATATATCAAAATCAATATTTGTTTATTATTTGTGATAGTTGTTCTACACTGATATAAGATGATAATTATTGGGAAAACTAGGAAGTGAGGCAGGATATGTTAACTTCACTTTTTGTTCAAGTTTTGGAAACCTTAAACTATTCCAAGAAATTGAGTTTATTAATTAAACAAATAAAAATGGATTTATTCTTGGTTCTTGATATATGTTGTGATAGAGTCCAGCAATAAATGTAGCAGCTTTAGAATTATTAAAACCATCAATAATGGAAGTTTAATTCAAAATGAAAAGCCAATGAAATGCGTCTTTTCTTGGTAGTCATTTGTTGCCTGTTTTTTCTAAACTAATAAATGAAAAATGAAACAAAAATGTTTTCCCCCATGGCTATTGATGTGGGTCTTGGGAGATTTCTGGTGGTACTCTAATGCTAATGCAATATATTATTTATGGGCTCTTACCCTGTTGCTGGTTTTAAGAGTATTTTCTTCTCCTAATTTCAGGTTGGGTGGGACTATATCAGCATACAAGATAGTACCAGATGAAATAGAAGAAATCAAGGTATAGTATGAAATTTTCATGCCTACAAAGGCTTAGCATTTTAGTTGCTAGGTGTGGGAAAAATTGTTACTTCTTAAATATTGAATCAAACATTAATCTCCTGTTTACTCAAGTTAAAAATACATTCATATTACAGAAGCACCATCAAATTTTATATACTGTTTACAATACCATTATGGGAAAAATTTAAGGGGAATATAATAGAAACCCTTTCTATGTGATTCGTTGAAAAATAAGATAGTATTATGTGTAAGCATTAATATACTTAGTTATCTTTTTATTTTTTAATTTAATTTAATTTTTTTTTACTTAATCACTTTACATACAGTTCACTGCCCTTCTCTCAGTCATCTCCCCACAATTCTTGCCCCATCCCTCACTCCTTTTCTCCTCTAAGCAGGTGGAGGCCCTTTGGGTATCCCTCCACCTTGGCACTTCAAGTCTCTGTGCGGCTAGTAACTTCCTCTGCCACTGAGGCAGACAATGCAGCCCCGATAGAAGAGCATATTCCACATGTAGACTTTTGTAGTAGCTCCCCTACCAGTTATAAGTAATATTAGTCTTGTAGGTATTTCCTTGTTCTCTTTTAAATATAAATATCAATTTCAATTGAAATCAATGTTTCAGTGAATCAAGAATTAACATCACTTTTTAAAAAGAACAATACAACAATTTCTATCTTTACATGTTACAAAATCTTGTCAGTAAGTTGCCTTTGACCAAAAGCAATTTACCAAATCTTGAAATCTGAACTTACTGTTTCATTAATGAAACCTGACAGTTAGTAGTAGTAGTCAAAGATAAGCAATTATATCCCTGTACCTGTAGTAAATCTTCAGTTCCCTTTTTATGACCTTTGATTAATATTTTACAACCTCTTGTAATATGCTTTAAGTTATAGATGTCTGCTTGCTACCTTAGAAGCCATTAACTCATGACACTTGAAGACTGGCAGAGTTCTCAATGCATTTTTGACATCAGAAAGGACCTAAGAGCAGTCCTATTATAAAAGAGCTTAATAATTACTAATATAATTTTAGAAATTATTATAGGATCATCATTAGGAATTAAAAAATCTATTTGTCTTTATAGCATCATTACAAGATAGTATATCTTCGTTGTTTTGCAGAGGTCTGCTCAAAAGAATGGGCTAATACCTAGTAATTGTTGTATATATTTAGCAATAACAGGTAAAGCATATTAATAGCAGGAATCTTTCCTAAAGTGAAATTCTCAGCATTGCCTAGAGAAGCAATTCCATCATTAACTTTAAGAGTACATGCTGGAACCATTTCAGGAAGATTACCTGCTAGTTTTTAACTTCTCCTTGATGGCTCCTAGCACAACTTGAAAAATTTTATGCAGCAATAACATTATGTGAGCTAAAGATATAGCATAGAGTACGTTCACATTAGAAGCAATATATTTGTATTTACATAATTTATAGAAAATCTGACTGTAAAGTGTTGTACTTTTTGTAAAGTTTTTATTTTTTTTTGTTTGTTTTAGAATTCATGAGTTATATCAAGAGGTTCCTTAAAATGAACAACTTTTACCTGATATGAAATATGATTGTTATACCAAATCAATGATTTTATATCAAAAATACTTTTGAATTTGAGCATTGAGGCATAAAATTTTTTTTAATGTATTGGTAGAGACACTGTTAAAACTTATTTCATTAGCATTTAAGATTACCAATACCATTTTTAACTGAAATCAAGTAATACTTTTGGTGGAGTTTTCACTGTTTTTGACAAAGAACCCAGAAATTTATTTTTATTTATTTGTTTTGGTTTCTGTTTTCTTTCTTTTTTTTGTTTTTTGTTTTTGTTGTTGTTTTTGTTTTTGTTTTTCAACAGAGGGCTTTTCTGTGTAGACCTGGTTGGCCTAGAACTCACTCTGTAGATCAGACTGGCCTCAAACTCAGAAATCCGCAAGCCTCTGCCTCCCAAGTGCTGGGATTAAAGATGTGCACTACCATTGCCCGGCTTGGTTTTTCAGTACTAGATTCCTCTGTATAATAGAACTGGCTGTCCTGGGCCTTGCTTTGTTAGACCAAGCTGGCCGTCAGTTCACAGAGCTCCACCTGTCTCTGCCTCCCTTGTGCTGGGATTAAAGCAGTGTGATACCATGCCCAGCTAAAGCCAAGAAATCTTAAACTATCAAAAGTATATGATGTAGCTTAAGCTTGATGTGCTCTTTTTAATGTACTATGTAAATAAATACACATATATTTAGGAATATAATGAATGTTAGGCAATACCCCACCCCAAGAAAACCTAGACTAGAAAACCTCAAAAAAAAACTGGAAAGACAAAGCAAACGACACAAATACATCATGGCTTGATAAATCACATAGCTGTTAGTACATTATTTTTGATGTATTCTGATTTTCAGTGTAGTCTGGACAGGATGTTAAAGAAGCTTTTAACCTGTAATCACTAACAGGCAAAGAAGGCTTCTGTGGATTCTCTCATAAGCTTTTTCTCTAGCTGGAGGATAAAGACCAGATTGGCCTAAGAGTATAGAAAAACAGTTCAACACTCTTCACTTGTTTCTAACTAAATCTTGAAGAAAAAAAAGGTCAGTTAACCCTTTATTTTGCAGATCCCCATAGATATCTTATTTTCCATCTGAACCCCTCCATCCTTGTCCATAGACATAAGACACTCATTCAGAAATAGCATGACTGAACAAGACAATGCAAAGTGAAGCTAATCATTGTTATCTTAACTTTTTCCTTTTTTATGTCAGTGATGCCTAATTGAAAGGCCACTCTTCATTCCTTCGCCTTATCAATAATAATCCTGTGTGAATGACACCACACAGGATCAGTTAATCAATTCTTCCCCTATTCCTGGTCTTAGCAATGGGATAAGCTGGTACCCAGTTTTGACAGGAAAGTCTTTTTGGGTCGAAGAGGGAAAATGAACCTCTAGTTCCCAGTATGAGTCAGCATTTCTTTTTTGTCAGGGTGTTATCAGTGTAACCAACAAGATCCTGAACACATGTATCCATGTGGTCTCTAACCTACTCCACAACATTGGGAATAGTTACCAAAGTAAATATTCTCATGAACTTCAGATGCTGAGTGTAAAATGTCCTTTTCTACCAAGAAGCAAGAAGATAGTCATCAGACAACAAATCAAATATGAATCAAATGCTGAAATTATTTACTAAGAATTTGTAAGATTGTATCTTCTAGATATAACAGGAAAATTATCCATCTCAACAATATAGCTGCCTATGTAAAACCTGAACAATGATACTAGTCGACATGGCCAATCCAAGAGATGGGGGGAATCTCTTTGGATTCACTCCTAAATGAAGACCTAATGATAATTAACAATTTCTGAGAAAGGGGAAATTAATCTTCTACAGGGAAGAGCCCCCTAATTGATTATCCAGTATCAAATGGTCAGCCCCAAAACATGTTCATATAAGCAAAACTGAATAGATTCATCTAGTTGTAACTATATACTTATTCATTTGTATATACGTTCTTGACAATTTAAAAACCTGTGAATTTAAGAGGAAGCAGAGAAAGTGTGACTGGTCAGAGATAAGAAAGAAGGGAAATTATATACTAATATTTTTAAATTAATCATAAAGAAAAAATTATTTTAAAATTTAAACTGTTATAAAAATGATATCATACACAATTCTGAATTCTGTTCAAAACAAATGTGATATCTTCTGAAAATTAAAAAGTTACAAAAAGAATCCAAATAGAAATTATAAAACTGAAATCTAAAGAAATAAAAAAAATGCAGGTGAAAAAAAGGGTAATCATTGTATCTGGAGAAACTGCTAAGTTCTCAATAATGGACCCACTCTTAATTGTATACCTTGACAGGAACCAAAGCTGTGTAATCCTCTATGTCCTGCAAGGAAAGATAAAATTCCGTTTTGGACTGAGGTTCAAAAGGTTATTGTTCTTTCTTATTTCACCAAGGTTACCTTGTGTAAAATGTTCATCTGCAGCAAAGGTATCTATTTTTACATAGAGGTTTTCTCTTACCTTCCTGCTAGTGTGTTGGTCTATTTCATAACAGTACAAGTTACAGGTTTACTTGCAAGTTCTCAATATTCCAGGAAGATCATTATAATCCCTCAGAGTGAATTTCTTTATGAATCTTTTGTGCATTGGCCTTAGAAATCTAGCTAGTCCACAGTCAGTTGTTTTGATTGGGCTTCATGACCTGCCACACTTGGAATGTGTTTTTTTAATGTTAATTTTTTTATTAGATATTTTCTTCATTGACATTTCAAATGCTATCCTGAAAGTCCACTATACCCTCTTCCCACCCTGCTCCCCAACATACCCATTCCCACTTCCTGGCCCTGGTACTGGGGCATATAATCTTTGCAAAACCAAGGGCCTCTCCTCCCATTGATGGCTGACTAGGCCATCCTTTGCTACATATGCAACTAGAGACACAAGCTCTGGGGTTACTGGTTAGTTCATATTCTTGTTCCTCCTCTAGGGTTGCAGACTAGCATGTTTTATCAGAGTGTAGTTCTCTTTCAAACACTAATGTCTTCCCATCCATTGGCTGGTGAGGGAATACATTCCAGTTCTTTTTGTTGTGCTTGAGAGTCCAGTGGTAGTACTTCCTTTGCAGCTGTGCCTCTTGTGTGCAAAGCAGGGCAGACAGACACAGCACAAAAGAATTCATGAAAAATGATGGTGTACAGGCAGGTATGATGTCAAGCTGCAGTGGATTTGCAGGTTTTTCATGCTGTTTGCTCCACAGTAGTGTATTGGTTTTGCTTATTTTGTGTTCCTTACATTAATCTCCTCTGGGTCCTCAGTTAAGTTCTTTGATTTGTCCTCCTGTAGTTTGTTCACAGTGGGTTTGCTGCTTGAATTGAATCTTCAAAATATGGCTTTTAAAATTATCAGCTTATTCATTAAACACACAACTTTGGTAAATAAAACATATATTTTAAATGCAAAAGGGAGGTATCTAAAGTATATGGCAGATTTTATGGTAGAATAGCTCATAGATCCTATTTATGTCATTTTTAGTTAGTAATAGATAATAGGCACTTCATATGTACTATTTTAAAAATGTTGGGAGATGGCAGTAAATCATTTAGCCTAATATGCACGGTTACCTAATTTGAAGAGCAAAAGCCATAACTGAAATAATAAGTCACTTTAATTATATAAGTGATACGTTCCTATTGGAACCAGCCCTGCAACATCTTGGGCATGAACTCGGTGGAGGGTACCAAGATCCCCAGAGGACTCTCCACGCTGCAGGTGCCTTAGCACACCTGGGATCTTGAGATCACTGTTGAGTGGAATGCAACAAAAAGACCCGGAGGGTCTTGTGCCAGCAGGAACAGGGACAAAGGAAACACGCCCAACCAGGTTGGTGCCAGCCCCGCGCCATCTTGGGCTCGAACTCAGCAGGTCCTAGAACACCCAGGATTTTGGGATCACTGAGACTAGTCTACACAGGAGAGCACATGGGCAGCAGAAGCAACAGTGCTTCTTGGACAGGGTCCCTTTGGGCCTTAATCCACAGCCAAGAGACAGAGCTGAGACCCAGACCCCTAGACACCTTCCCTGCCAGGGGAGAGTCGGCCTCCAGGGATGGCTCTGACCACAGGACTCAAGAGGTGGATCTGAGCTCCAGACTTCTGGGCACCTTCCCTGAAAGAGGAGATCTTGCCTGCAGAGAGTGCTCTGAACACTAGGACTCAGGAGAGAGTTGGACTCCCAGGAGTTCTGGCAGAGGCTAAAGAATCACAGGAGGAACAAGCTCCAGCCAAAGACAGCTAGAACATCTAATACCAGAGATTACCAGTTGGCGAAAGGCAAACATAAGAATCTTACTAAACAGAAACCAAGACCACTTGGCATCATCAAAACCCAGTACACTCACCACAGCAAGTCCTGGATACCCCAACACACCCAAAAAGCACGATTCTGATTGAAAATCATATCTCATGATTCTGGTAGAGGATTTTAAGAAGGGCATTAAAAACTCACTTAAAGAAAAAGAGGAGACCACTGCTAAACATGTAGAAGCCCTTAAAGAATTACAGGAAAACACTGCTAAACAGATAGAAGTTCTTAAAGAGGAAACACAAAAATCCCTTAAAGAATTACAGGAAAACACAACCAAACAGTTGATGGAATTGAACAAACCCATCAAAGATCTAAAAATGGAAGTAGAAACAATGAAGAAAACCCAAAGGGAGACAACTCTGGAGATAGAAACCCTAGGAATGTGTGAGGATATGGAGAAAGAGGAACACTCCTCCATTGCTGGTAGGACTGCAAGCTGGTACAACCACTCTGGAAATCCATTTGGTGGTTCCTCAGAAAATTGGACAAGGTACTGCCAGAAGATCCAGCAATACCTCTCCTGGGCATATACCCAGAAGATGTTCCAACTTGAAATAAGGACACATGCTCCACTATGTTCATAGCAGCCTTATTTATAATAGCCAGAAGTTGGAAAGAACCCAAATGTCTCTCAACAGAAGAATGGA
>NC_034596.1:73601876-73603140 GCF_900095145.1 Mus pahari
GTCTGCAACCCTATAGGTGGAACAACAATATGAACTAATCAGTACCCCCAGAGCTCGTGTCTCTAGCTGCACACATGTAGGAGATGGCTTAGTCAGCCATCATTGGGAAGAGAGGCCCCTGGGTCTTGCAAACTTTATATGCCCCATACAGGGGAACACCAGGGCCAAGAAGTGGGAGTGGGTTGCAGGGAAGCAGGGTGGGGGGAGGGTATAGGGGACTTTGTGGATAGCATTTTAAATGTAAATGAAGAAAATATCTAATAAAATAATTTAAAAAAAAAGAAATCAGGAACCATAGATGTGAGCTTAAGCAACAGTATACAAGAGATGGAAGAGAGAATCTCAGCTACAGAAGATTCCATAGAGAACATGGGCACAACAATCAAAGAAAATGCAAAATGTAAAAAGATTCTAACCTAAAACATCCAGGAAATTCAGAACACAATAAGAAAACCACACCTAAGGATAATAGGTATAGATGAGAATGAAGATTTTCAATTTAAAGGGCCAATAAATATCTTCAACAAAAATATAGAACAAAACTTCCCTATCAAAAAAGAAAGAGATGCCCATGAACAAACAACAAGCCTTCAGAACTCCAAATAGACTGGACCAAAAAAGAAGTTCCTCCCAACACATAATAATCAGAACAACAAATGTACTAAATATAGATAGAATATTAAAAGCAGTAAGGGAAAAAGGTCAAATAACATATAAAGGCAGACCTATTAGAATTACACCAGGCTTCTCACCAGAGACTATGAAAGCCAGGAGATCCTGGACAGATGTTATACAGACCCTAAGAGAACACAAATCCCAGCCCAGGATACTATACCCTGCAAAACTCAATTACCATAGATGGAGAAACCAAAGTATTCCATGACAAAACCAAATTCACACATTATCTAAAGGATAATAAAGGTAGAACACCAACACGAGGATGGAAATTACTCCCTAAAACAAGCAAGAAAGTAATCCTTCAACAAACCTAATAGAAGACAGCCGCAAGAACAGAATCCCAATTCTAACATCAAAAATAACAGGAAGCAACAATTACTTTTCCTTATTAACTCTTAATATCAATGGACTCAATTCCCAAATAAAAAAACATAGACTAACAGACTAGCTACATAAACAGGACTCAACTTTTTTGCTGCTTACAGTAAACCCACCTCAGGGAAAAAGACAGACACTACCTCAGAGTAAAAGGCTGGAAAACAATTGTCCAAGAAAATGGTCTGAAGAAACAAGCTGGAGTAGCCAT
>NC_034596.1:73603930-73610702 GCF_900095145.1 Mus pahari
GAAATAAAGAAATTAAAGACTTTTTAGAATTTAATGAAAATTAAGCCACAACGTACCCAAATGAATGGGGCACAATGAAAGCAGTCCTAAAAGGAAATATCATAGCTCTGAATGCCTCAAACAAACAAACAAACAAACAAACAAGAGAAAGCATACACTAGCAGCTTGACAGCACACCTAAAAGCACTAGAACAAAAGGAAGCAAATTCCCCCCAGAAGAGTACACAGCAGGAAATAATCAAACCCAGGGCTGAAATCAACCAAGTAGAAACAAAAAGAACTATTCAAAGAATCAACCAAACCAGGAACTAGTTCTTTGAGAAAATCAACAAGGTAGATAAACCCTTAGCCAGACTAACTAGAGGACACAGGGACAATATCTTTCTTGACAAACTCAGAAATGAAAAGGGAGACCTAACAACAGAACCTGAGGAAATCCAAAATATCATCAAATCCTACTACAAAAGGCTATACACAACAAAACTGGAAAACCTGGATGAAATGGACAAATTTCTAGACAGATACCAGGTACCAAAATTAAATTAGGATCAGATTAATGACCTAAACAGTCCCATATCCCCTAAAGAAGCAGTCAATAATAGTCTCCCAAACAAAAATAGCACCAGACTATATGGGTTTAGTGCAGAGTTCTATGAGACCTTCAAAGAAGACCTAACTCCAATTCTCCTCAAACTATTCCACAAANNAGAAACAGAAGGTACTCTACCAAATTCATTCTACGAAGCCACAATTACTCTGATACCTAAACCATATAAAAACCCCACAAAGAAAGAGAACTTCAGACCAATTTCCCTTAGGAATATCAATGCAAAAGTACTCAATAAAATTCTCAAAAACAGAATCCAATAACACATCAAAACGATCATCCTTCATGATCAAGTAGGCTTCATTACAGGGATGGTTTAACATACGGAAATCCATCAACATAATCCACTATATAAAATGCAAAGACAAAAACCACATGATCATTTCATTAAATGCTGATTAAGCATTTGACAAAATCCAACATCCCTTCATGATAAAAGTCTTGGAAAGATCAGGAACTCAAGTCCCATATCTAAACATAATAACAGCAATATACAACAAACCAGTAGCCAACATCAAACTAAAGGGAGAGAAGCTGGAAGCAATCCCACTAAAATCAGGGACTAGACAAGGCTGCCCAATTTCCCTCTACCTATTTAGTATAGTACTCGAAGTCTTAGCCAGATCAATTAGACAACAAAAGGATTTAATGGGATACAAATTGGAAAGGAAGAAGTCAAAATATCACTATTTGTAGATGATATGATAGTATATACAAGTGATCCTAAAAAATTCCACCAGAGAAATCCTAAACCTGATAAACAGCTTCAGTGAAGTAGCTGGATGTAAAATTAACTCAAACAAATCAGTGGCCTTTCTCTACACAAAGGATAAACTGGAGGAGAAAGAAATTAGGGAAACAACACCCTTCACAATAGTCACAAATAATATAAAATACCTTGTTGTGACTCTAACTAAGGAAGCGGAAGATCTGTATGATAAGAACTTCAAGTTTCTGCAGAAAAAAAAAAATCAAAGAAGATCTCAGCCCAAGGGAAGGCCTTGTGGGCCAAGTAGTGGGAGTGGGTGGGTAGGGGAGCAGGGGTGGAGGGGTATAGGGATCTTTCGGGATAGCATTTGAAATGTAAATAAAGAAAATAATAATAATAATAATAATAATAATAAAAAGAAAATGAAAGATCGCCCATGCTCATGGATTGGCAGGATTAATATAGTCAAAATGGCTATCCTGCCGAAAGCAATCTACAGATTCAATGCAATCCCCATCAAAAATGTTCAACATCCTTAATCATCAGAGAAATGCAAATCAAAACAACCCTGTGATTCCACCTCACAACAGTCAGAATGGCTAAGATCAAAAATTTAGGTGACAGCAGATGCTGGCCAGGATGTGGAGAAAGAGGAACGAACATTCCTCCATTGCTGGTGGGATTGCAAGCTTGTATAACCACTCTGGAAATAGTCTGGCTGTTACTCAGAAAACTGACATAGGGCAAATGGAAGTATCTGGAGGATATCATCCTTAGTGAGGTAACCCAATCCCAAAAGAAGTCACTAGATATGCACTCACTGATAAGCAGGTATTAGCCCTGAAACTTAGAATATTCAAGATACAATTTGCAAAACACATGAAACTCAAGAAGAAGGAAAACCAAAGTGTGGATACGTTGCTCCTTTTTAGAATGGGTAACAAAATACCCATGGAAGGAGTTACAGAGACAAAGTTTGGAGCTGAGATGGAAGGAAGGACCATCCAGAGACTACCCCACCTGGGTATCCATCCCATCATCAGCCACCAAACCCAGACACTATTGCACATGCCAGCAAGATTTTGCTGACAGGACCCTGATATAGCTCTCTCTTGTGAGGCTATGCCAATGCCTGGCAAATACAGAAGTGTATGCTCACTTTCATCTATTGGATGGAACACAGGGCCCCTAATGAAGGAGCTAGACAAAGTACCCAAGGAGCTGAGGGGTTCTGCAACCCTATAGGAGGAACAACAATATGAACTAATCATTCCCGCCCAGAACTGTGTCTCTAGTTGCATATGTAGCAGAGGATGGCCTAGTCGGCCATCAGTGGGAGGAGAGGTCCTGGGTCTTGTGAAGACCATATGCCCCAGTACAAGGGAATGCCAGGGCCAGGAAGCAGTAGTGGGTGGGTCGAGGAGCAGGGCGGGGAGAGGGTATCAGGGGCATTGGGGATAGCAAATGTAAATGAAGAAAATATCTAATAATATATATATATATATACATATATATATATATGTAAAAAAGATGTAAAAAAGATAATATAAATGGTTATGTCTTCCATGTACATGGTGCATATATACAATTTATTAATTTGTCATTTTTGCACCTTATGTTCTCAGGGGTTGAACTCAGACCATCAGGGTTTGTGGCAAGTATTCTTATCCAGTGAGTAGTCTTGCTTGCTCCCACATAATGAAAGGAAGAGGAATCATAGTGAGGCTGGGATACGTATCCACTATCACGGAGAGTCATATGCTGCTCTTTAATTAGGTTGCTCTGTTCAGGACCATTATATGAATTACAAAACCATAACAATTGATTTTCATAATATTTTATAAGATGATATAAATTGGAACATTTCTTGCATTTATAACTATTTCAAAGTATTTCTTTCTACTTTCGTAAGCATTTTATATATAATCTGTTTTTGAAATCTTGTTTTGTTTTACTTTGACTTTTGTCTTTTTAATTCCAGTTTCTCAAATGGCAGCTGAAATATAGTATGTGGTGTGCTGATACACAGTATCCCTTTATTATTTGAAGCTTCATGTTACTAGTTTAAAAAAAAATCCCAATTTTACATGCTGGCGTTTAAATCTTTCATCTTAGCCATTGTCATCTTAAATTTTACTGCATATTTATCATTGTTGAAATCCTGGTATCCTTTGCCTGGTAATGCTCTTACTCTACCTGAAATACCCGTTTCCTGTGATGTCCCATTATTTAGTATGTGATCTTAAAGATAAGCATAATTCTCATAATTACCTCTGTGATTCTAGTGGTCAACTAATGTCCCTTCCTTCTTCTGTGACCTCTCTTTCACAGATTTGATGGTAGTCACTTCTCTGCTGTTTCTTATTATGCTTTTGTTTTTGCATAGTGCTGCCCCTTTTCTCGTGGCATATTAATAATTAGCAAACAAACAAAAAAAAGGGCTCTGCTCCATATGTGAAGATTTTGCTTTTATGAACAGAGCCTATTTATAAATTACTTTTCACTTTCCCCTTCTGTGCCAGTCTTTTTTGTGTCTCTCTTTTCAGCTTCCATATCTCTTCGTTCTGAGGAGAGGCCTTGCCTACTCTTCACTGCTATCAACTACTTGAGAAGCAAGGAGCTTTAAAGGCCTGAAAGGCATCCTCTAAATTAAGGTCTAAACTGTGTATATTCACTTTATACTGAGAAATGACTTGTTCTAGTGGTTTATTGTTTTACTTTCTTTTTTATTGGTTATTTTATTTATTTACATTTCAATTGTTATCCCCTTGTCCAGTTTGGCCTCTGCAAATCCCCATCCCATTCCCCTCCCCCTGCTTCTATGAGGGTGCTCCCCCACCCACCCATCTCTGCCTCACTACCCTATCATTCCTCTACACTGGATCATCAAACCTCCACAGGATCAATGGTCTCCTCTCCCATTGATGATAGATAAGGCAGTCCTTTGCAAATTGTGTATTTAAGCTAGTTTGAATTGAAAAGCAAACAAAAGAAGAAATAAAATCTAGAAAACATTCTCTAAGCCCTCTAAACATAAAAGTATGTGTAGTCCATATTATATCAAAACATTTCTCATGTTTCTATGTGTCTAATTATATTGTAGGAATGAATAGGGAAGTAGGTATGGACAAACAAACGATAATTAAAATTCTATCATTGTAAAGTTTATCCTGAAATAATAGCTATATACATTGCCCAAAGTAAAGGAAATAACAACAGACGGCTTAAAACGTCAGGAAGTAAAAAGGACAGTTGAGTAAAGTTAACTTTATCTCAGGGATCTTTGAAAGCCATATATGAAGGGTGAAACAAATGTAAGAGTAGATGATTTAATACTCCTCATAAGTAGAATAAATTTTTAGCACATTCAGATTTAAAACATAGAAATTTAAAACTACCAAATAGAAATAAGGTTTCTGCATGTCACTCAAAATGGTACATTGTCAGCACTGTATACTGAAAATTTAACTTATTTACCAGTATCAAGAGAATCCACTAAGAAAAATGTTCAAGGTCACATACTCAACGTCTTACTAATAAGTATGGACTTCTGTTAAGAGCTTAAATGAACAATCAAGAAACAGTATACAAACAAAACATTAATAATGCAACAGCAATTTTAAGACCTAAATATCAACAATTACTTAATATACAGAATAATTCAAATATGGCAATTAGAAGATATAGTTTTACACAATGAACATTTTCTTTTTTATTAGTTTTTCTTTTTTTGCATTTCAAATGTTATCCCCTTTCCTAGTTTCCCCTCCAAAAACCCCCTATCCCCTCCCTCTCCCCCTGCACCCAACCCACCCACTCCCATTCTGGCCCTGGCATTCCCCTATACTGGGGCATAGAACCTTCATAGGACCTAGGGCCTGTGATGACCAACTAGGCCATTCTCTGCTACATATACAGCTAGAGCCACAAGTTCCACCATGTGTTTTCTTTGATTGGTGGTTTAGTTCCAAGGAGCTCTGGGGGTACTGGTTAGTTCATATTGATGTTCCTCCTATGGGGCTGCAAACCCCTTCAACTCCTTGGCTACTTTCTCTGTCTCCAATGTTCCCATTAATATCATTTTCAAGAAAATCATTTTTAGAGAAGTTATATAGGTTGAAACTGAAAGGCTTGAATAAACCTTTAGTGTGTAAGCATTAGTTTAAAAGAAGGTAAGCTATCCTTTCAGCTTCAGCCTGCACCCGGAGCTTATCCTGTGACACAGCATTCCATAGCCAAATATTGCCAGGAGAGAATGGTTTTCCCAGGAGTGCTGACAAGCCTGTGAGCACAGGTGACACCACCACTTCTGCTCAGAGGGACCCTCCTGGAGACCTCAGGACACAGGAATGGAGGAACATCCTGGGACAGGATCCTTCAGGTTTCCATCTAGATCCTGGAGCTGACACTGTGCCACAGCTCTCCATACCCAAATTCCACCCAGAGAGAACTGGAATCCCAGGAGTACTGACACACAGGCTTGCAGGAGGAACAAGCCACTGTCAGAGACAGCAAGANCAACTAACAACAGAGATAACCAGATGGCAAGAGGCAAGGGCAAGAACATAAACAACAGAAACCAAGGCTACTTAGCATCATCTGAACCCAGTTCTCCCACCACAGTGAGCCCTGGATATCCCAACACACCAGAAAAGCAAGACTGATTTAAAATCACATCTCACATTCATAAAAGAAACTACTAAAGCTCAAAGCACATATTGCACCTCACACAGTAATAGTGGGTGTATTCTACAACCCACTCTCATCAATGGACAGAGCATGGAAACAAACTAAACAGAGACATATTGAAACTAACAGAAGTTATGGACCAAATGAATTTAACAGATATCTTTAAAACAAAAGAATAAACCTTCTTCTCAGCACCTCAGCTACCTTCTCCAAAACTGACCATAGAGTTGGTCACAAATCAGGCCTCAACAGATACGAGAAGATTGACATAATCCCATGTACCCTATCACATCACCAAGTACTAAGGCTGGTCTTCAGTAACAACAGAAACAACAGAAATCTCTCATACACATGGAATCTGAACAATGCCCTACTCAATGATAACTTTGTCAAGGAAGAAATATAGAAAGAAATTAAAGACTTTTTAGAATTTAGTGAAAAATGAAGGTACAGGATGCCCAAACTTATGGGACACAATCACAATGAAAGCAGTCCTAATAGGAAAACTCAGCTCTTAGTGCCTCCAAAAGAAACTGGAGAGAGCATACACTAGCAGCTTGATAGCAACCTGAAAACTCTAGAACATAGTATTTTTCACCCATTATTTGTTTTTTGGTGTTTCTCCTTCCTAGATCTGATACCTTACCTTCTGTCGTATTCCATTTTGAGTTCATATTCATTCTTCCTTTCTTCCTTCCTTTCTTTCTTTTTCTTTCTTTTCTCTCCTCTCCTCTCCTCTCCTCTCCTCTCCTCTCCTCTCCTCTCCT
>NC_034596.1:73611022-73613606 GCF_900095145.1 Mus pahari
TCTCTCTCTCTCTCTCTCTCTCTCTCTCTCTCTCTCTCTCTCTCTCTCTCTGGTTTATTCATATCCTCTCCAGTAAGAAGGGTTACCATTTTATGATATTCATTTCCCAAGTATATAATAACTCTAAACATTTCCCCTTTTGAATTTTAAGGGATTTTTTTTTAAACCTGCACTTTAGTTGCAGTTACACCTATATAGTATAGGAGTAAACATGCATTTATATAAGTAAACACATTTAAATAAAATCTGTGGTCTAAATAAGGTTGGTAGAGTAAATTATGTATTTTTGCTTATAATAGGCTACTAGAATTAGACAAATCGTTTTCACTGGGTGAAACTTCTATATGTGGTTTTTTTTTTTTTCTATTTTTTTCAATTACCTTGTATCTGTAATTGTCCAAAAATAGTTTTTTTTAATTCTTAGTCTGAAATTTATATAACATCCATTAAATTCAAATATAATTAGAGAAACAAAGATATCTTTATAATAATAATTTCTCATTCAGAACTATCATTTGTCTCTTAGTAAGGTCATTTAGCTTTTCTCATAATTATTAGTAATTTCTTTCCTAGACGTTTTAGTCATATCCCATCATTGTTTTTTGATATAAATTGACTATTTCTCTCAGTGTTTTTATTTATATGCACATATTTTCTTTAATTTATATTGTATTTTTGCTTTAATTTAATAAAATGTAAGATTATTTTAATGATGATTTATTAGTAAATTTTCTCTAGCAAATGATATATGAGTAACTCTAAGAAAATGTTCTTCAATGTAACAATAATAACTGATACAAATTATTTAAACAGAAGTATTTTAAGTATCTACTTATTTCTTTAAGAATCTATTACAAAATAATAAATATATTCTAGTAAGATGACTATACATAAAATAAAACAGATTCTGTAAAACTTCAAGTACTTAATCCTTCACTCACCTTGATTCTTCCAACAGATGTTTTTCTTTGGAAAGGTGTGATCCAGAGTATGAGAATTTCTCTCTTGATTTGAGGGTTATTGTATTTTAAGATAGACAGACTTCCATCGTTTCTCATGTCTTCAACTCTAACTCGTAGAGACTAAATTACTGATCGGTGTGACCATAAAAGACAAGTGTTTTTCTCTGCATATCCCTCACTCATAGGAATGAAGGCCTAGCTTAGATACTGTCTTGCTAGAATGCTAGGGTTAATCACCTACAATAGCTTTTCACAGGGCAAGAACATTAAGGACATAAAAGATTGGCCCAGAAGACAAAGGTCATTCACCCTTAGCATTAGGACAGAAGATAATAAAAGCTTTGTCCACAGGCAGAAGCAGTTCATGACAGCTTGCTCTGGAGGTCTTTTGAAGGAAATGACTTTTTGAATGTACAGAAAATTAAGTCTAAGCACACTTTCTGAAACAATGGTGATTGTAGTGGTAAACAATGAAGAGGATACTTTTTATTACTTTATTAACAACAAAAAATGAAACTACCCAGCTTACTAGAAAGAACCTGAAGTAGAAGTGACTAAAAGAAATCCCCAAGAAACCAGAATAGGTTTCAAAAATAGGACTCTAAAACTAGCCCTACTTGAATTATATCAGCCTACTGGAATAATTTTAGGCCTGTGGCATTGTTTCAAACACTAGTCTAGACATAGAGAGAAGGCTTGACTGCTCAGAAGACTTACTATTCTTGCAGAGGATCTAAATTCAGTTCACAGCTTCCAAGTCAAGCAGCTCACAGCTGCCTTTAACTGGATCTAGAGTCGTACATACCCTCTTCTAGGCTTCATAGTCCCTCCCCAACATAGTCAAATAAGTTAAGAAATTAAAAACTTAGTAAAAAATAACTAAGACTGGAGGTCAATTAATTACAAATTAGTGGAGTCGAAAAACTCATGTTGATGGGTGACAGGTAGATAAATAACTAAACAGAAAGGTTATACAAAGAGAAGAAATAAAGGTAGCTCTACCAAAACAAATTTAATATTCCTATGGTAACCTGTATATATGTCAAAGGTGAGTCCTACAAAAAGTTAGATATGAGAAGATTTACCCTAAGATGAAGTAAACTTTACTGAGTTAGCCTAGTAAGTTCAATAACTGATCAGGAAGCAACTACAAGAAGCCTTGGAGATGAGGAAATAGAATCAGTATCCATAGTTACTTCACTATATTATATATACTACATATTTTTCAACACAGAATATTATACACTGATAGACTAGTTAAATGTGGCAAAACATGGGAAACAAAATAAAATGAAAATGCCTTCTAAAGATATTCAGAAGAAAACTTTAGGACATCATTTTTAAAAATCAAGAGTGTTATGACCATATCTCATCAAATGGTAATGTTAGTTATAATTCTCAAGAGACACAGAATTAACAGTAGGCATACAGATGCATATGAGGGGAATTCTTTTAAGAATGGATTCAACAATATGATAATGGAGTCTAGGAAGTCACGTGCTATATAGTCTGCAAACTAAATGATGAAAGAAAGAAAGAAAGAAAGAAAGAAAGAAAGAAAGAAAGAAAGAAAGAAAGAAAGAAAGAAAGAAAGAAAGAAAGAAAGAAAGAAAGAAAGAAAT
>NC_034596.1:73615461-73623701 GCF_900095145.1 Mus pahari
GCAAAGATGGCTCTCTTACCAGCTCAGGCAGGGAGAATCCTCCCAGTAGGACACCTCTTCTCTGGTGGGAAAGGTGCTGGATGTCTGGAGCCAGAAAGGGAGTCTGTCCCATCAGCTGTGTTGCTTCTGCAGGCCGCCCTTTCCCCTGGCAATGCACCAGAGCAAAAATGGCTCTCCTACCAGCTCAGGCCTTGAGACCCCTCCTGGGCGGACACCCCTCGTTGGGCGGGAAAGGTGCTGGATGACTGGAGCCAGAAACTGGATCTTTCCCAGAAGCTGTGTAGCTTCTGCAGGCCATCCTCTCCTGGCAAGGCACCAGAGCAAAGATGGCTCTCTTACCAGCTCAGGCAATGAGAACCCTTCTGGGCGAACACCTCTCCTCTGGTGGGAAAGGGTCCAGATATCTCAAGAAGAGAGTTTTAACTGATGTGTTTGAACTCCAACAAATAGACAATATTGGTTTAGAAAAAATAAATAATTTGAAAAAACAAATTCACGCTGGAGTAAGTATAGTTGAAATAGAAGGTTCACAAACAAGGGTCAACAGATTTAAACTAGAAGGAAGAAAAATATCAAACACAGGGATTATAAATAGGAAACGAAAAACTCAAAGTATCTTCATTTGCAAATGGGTTTTTATTATGTCTGTAAGAGTATCTGAGACTGTAGCAGAAAACTGTTAGAACTGATAAAGATGTCATACTTCAACACTCTACAACAAAAGACCATACCTCAATATGGTAGAACAAGAGAACTATTTCCTAAAATTTGTCCATGGACATCTATATAGGCACTATGACATATGCATGTTCTACACATGTACAAGTATACATCCAAACATTCTAAGTTTTTAAAATAAACCTTGCAAGAAAACAACAAATTCTAATAAGGATACAGTTGGGAACGTTTATACATTGCTGGTTTCCAGCACTTAGAGGCAAAGGCAGTTGGATCTCTGAGTTCAAGGCTAGCCTTGTCTAAAGAATGTGTTTCAGTACAACCAGGGCTATACAGAAAGACCCTTTCTCAAACAACAGAAACAAAACAAAAACAAGCATATAAAATAAAACTTCCATGTGACCTAGGTATACCACTCCTGAGTATTACAGAAAGAGGGGAAAAGGTAAGAAAGAAGGTTATTGTGACAGTGAGTGGGAATATGCTCACCATGCATGAAAAGAAAAGGAATAACAATAATAAAAGGAACAGAACATTGTGAGCATGACTAAAACTTTCTCTACCCATTACCAATTTCTACTCCTTATCTTATCCAAAAATGACCCAAATCTAGCACCACGAATTATCTTTATCCTTTTGAAATCTATATCCACATGAGTGCTGTCTTTTCGTTAAAATAGAACAATTTAAGCAATCATTCTATTTCGAAAACAGTTGCTTTCAACTATATGGTATTGTGAAAAAATCTTGGCAGTAATCAGTTTTAATCATGTTTTTTGGTGTACATGTGTGTGCATTCCCATTACATCTGTACCTATTTGACAGAGTAAATAAGATCTGAAAATAATCAAATTAAAGAATATGCAAATTAATTATATTTACTGAAACCTGAATTTTCTCAGGTGAATAGTACAATTTGTACTTCTATACATCTTTTTACAGAATTTCAGTTTGCTTTGCATTCCAACAATGTAGTGAGAAAGCCTATTGAGTCTTTCCATACATTTTTTTTTGTCTATTTGTATGTCTTCATTCGTGATATTTCTGTGTACATACTCTTCTTGAATATTAGGTTTTCTATCTTGTCCTCATTTATTAGCAGGTATATCTAACATGTTCTGGTCCTAAGTCCTCTGATGCTTGTACTTCACATATGTATTTCCACTCTCCTTTCTTACTATCTTAAAGTCTTTGCTGAACACATATTTCTAATTTTAATGAGTTAATTCTTAAACTGTTTCAGTTACAGTTAATAGGTAAATATTTTGTGGTTTAATGAATGATCGATCCTAAAAGCATTCAATTCCCAAGATTAAAACAAATTTTTCAAGTAATATAATTTATTTATTAAATATTTTAAGAGGACACACTCAGAATTCTTAGGTCTAGAAGATAATCTTTGAGTATCAGAGAAAAACGTCAGTAAAGTATCTTATCTTACTTAGCAAATGTATTATATGTATAGTGTATTTAAAATACTAGCTAGTATAAGAGTTTTATTAAGTGTGCTCTGTTAACTTTCTTCACTAACAATCCAATTCTTTCATGTGAAATATATATGCTGAGTTCACTTAAAATGATTTAGGAAGAGGTACTATTTTTCACCGAATCTAGATGTCATTTAATTTATCTACAGTGTTTTTACAAGTAATGCCTATTATAATCTTAAACTAATAACTTTCATAATTTTTACTGTAGAGTGAGCTATAAAAGCATCATGGTGTACTACTCATAGAGCAGCAGCAATTACCAACTACTATTTAAATATTATATTAACAGTTTTATTTTCATAGAATTTTTACTTTTTTATTTAAAGTTTTTTTCATGTTTTTTATTATATATTTTATTTACATTTCAAATGTTATCCCCTTTCCTACTTTCCCCTCTGAAAATTCCCTATCCCCTCCCCCCCTCCCCCTGCTCCCCAACCCACCCACTCCCATTCCCAGCCCTGCAATTCCCCTATACTGGGGCATAGAACCTTCACAGGAACTTTTGTTCTTTTTGTATTACTTTTATATAATGGCAAATTGAAGAGGTAATTTTAGCATTTTCACCAGTTGCCTAGCATAATTTTTGTTTTATCTTTTTTTTCCACTGAAAGAAAGGTCTACCTTAGAGCCTCTTTTATTTTCATTTCAGAGACTAATTTTTAAATTAATGTCTTCTTACTTCATGACTTACATATTTATTTTTCAACAGGTATTTATTAATCATGGCTCATTTGATGTACTTAATTCTTTGAAGTCTAGGATTATTCCTTGCTAAGTATTTTGCCTGGAGATAAGGATGCAGTAAAGCAGCACTCACTTTTTACCCTGTAGCTTGAGACAGGAATTATGGTATTGTCATATTATGACATGCATACAAATATATAATTAGAGTTAAACGAGAGATACACAAAGAGAGACCAATTCTATACCAAGGTTCCTGACATAGAAGTCTAAAATCTTATATATAGGTGTGCGGGGGAAATGTTTTGCTTTGGTCTTTGATTCAGGTTCTTTACTCTGAAGTCTTTAAGCTATTTAAAGAATAATTAATATGCCTCTCCCTAGTGTAAGTATGTATGGTTGTTAGGATTTTAATTTTATTTAGTTGGTAAAAATCTGTTAAATGTGAGGCTGGAGCGATGGCTCAGTGGTTAAGAGTATATACTACTTTTAGGAGAAGTCCAAATTTCAATCCCTAGCACCTAAGTCTGGCAGTTCTCAACTGCATGTAATTCCCAATCAAGGGAATCAGCATTCTTCTGTGGCTTCTGTTGCACTGCACTCCCATGCATGGGCCCATACCGACACATCATGTAAAATTATAAAATTAAGTCTTTACGTGTATAATTTTCCAGCTATTATGTTAATGTGCTTTTGCATAATAATACTTTTATATTGAATATGTTAAATACATATTCTTATATTATTCCCTTAAGAAATTAAACTATTGGAATATTATAGTCTTAAAAGAATCAGCATGGTGATTTTAAAATTACATTTATTATTATTATTATTATGTGTATATATGTTCACATGTATTTGAAAGTTATAAGATAACTTGTAGGAATCAACTTCTGACTCTGTGTGGGTTTCTGAGCTAAAACTCAAAACATCAGTCTTGGCACTCAATGAAAATGATAGTTTTTAGTATTGATCAGCTTTTCTACTTAGGAAGAAAATTTTAGAAAATAGCCTATGGGGAAAAATTTATATATTTTTTTATTTTTTATATCTTTGAGTGTTAGTGCTACTGTTGTTACCTGATTATGTTCTTAAAGCTTTTATTTTTCCTTTTGTCTGTTTTACAAACTGCGAAACTAGTTGTTAACTGGATAGATAGATGGATGGTATATAGGCAGATAGATAGATAGATAGATAGATAGATAGATAGATAGATAGATAGATAGATAGATAATTTGCTAAGGTTTGAAAAGTGGGGCTTGTGCAGAAATATGAGATATTATATGTTTATATATTGATAATGCTGATATTCCATATTTTTTACTTAAGTTCAAAAGACTACTATTCAATTTTAAATGAAAGGTTTATTTTCTTAACATATTGGGATGTAAGAATAAACATTAGCATGTTTTTCTAGAAATAGGGGAAAATAGTGACTCTTAATAGAACATTCACACTATCAAGTTTTTAGATTACCCAATAAGATTGGATACTGAGCCCAGGAACATTTAATATGAGTTTCTTGGGGATGTTGTTGATCTAAAAGCTACTGCACAAGAGATACTAATGTTGGGACACTGAAGAAGCTGTCAGATTTACTCATATATTGCACGAAATATTTCCAAGACTCTCCACTCACATCACATGAAGCAGTAACAGTTTATATTTCTTTTCCAGGTGCATATTATTCTCCAGGGGAAGACAGTTTAAAAATATCTTTCTATTTGTCTTTATACTCTGCCTATTTTATTTTTTTTAACCTATAATTTTATTAAGACAAAACTGACAGTATGGTATGCAGTTTACACTTAAAAATTTTTCACATACTTAACACATGGTGAAAAAGATTTACAATAATGTAGTTCTAGATGCAGGTCTAAATACTAAAAATTGATGGATCTCATGATTCAAGAAAATATTTTGGACATAAATTAATATGAAGATTTTGTATTCTCAAGTGACCCACTACCCTAATATGAAAGTTAATCCTGATTAGCTTGTGAAGTCATTCAACCCTTGAGTTGACTCAATGGAATTTGTACTGTAAGTAACTAAACTTGCTATAAGCAGTTCCAGGGTTCCAACCTGAAAAACAAAAACAAAAACAAAAAGCCAAAAAAAAAAAAAACCCACAGACCCAAACATACAAACAAGTTACATGATTTCCCAAACAAACAAACAGAGGTTCCATGATTTTCCACGCTAAGAGCAGAGGCCCTCCTCTTCTCTTTCCTGCAATACTTAAACCAGTGGCTTAGATGGACAAACTGATATTTATATAAAATACTCTCCAATAAAATTTCCCTCTCCAGTCAGTTTCTATCATCAAATGACAGCTTTGGTAACTCAGAACTGGCTCTGTCCTTTGTGAGCCACTTTGAGCTCAGGTTAGGAGCGCCTTGGCTGTAGGTTTCAGTATTCACAGATTTCAAAAAAAAAAAAACAAAAAACAAAACAAAAAACAGTATCTCACAGTCTATTGATGGTGCCAATGATGTTTTTTGAAAAGGCAAAATATTCTAGACAGAACCACTTTATTAGGTAGCTGTTCTTTCTATTGATTCACCATTTTCAAAATCAGGCCCTAAATTTTAATCAAAATGATTCTACTCATCTCCCTTCCTTCTTACCCCCCCAGTAGTTCCAATAATCCATTCTGGCTCCAAACCCCTGGGCAAAGCCTCCCATCCAATTAATATACCAGTAATAGCCAAAAACTACACACATGCTAGGCTGTAAAAATGCAGTTAATACTAATGGGAAGAACACTGTGGGTTGTAGAGATGCTCTTTTACAATTGACAGTTTCTTTGTTTTCTCACATCCCAGTTCTGAAAGTTTTGTCCTTCATGGAATGCCTGTTGCTTCCTTAGTAAAAGCCAAAATGCATTGCCTTGAAACACTTAACCATTTGCCCTCTAGTGCAATGAATGTGCAAAGTATACAGCTTGAACACTTTAAAGCACGTGGGCTGCTACAGGACACAGAAACTATGCTGGTTCTTCAAAGGACATCTTCTCATGCCACCTACACCACTTGTGTAAAGACAAGTACAACTCATCCCCTCCCCCTCGAAACCCACAGTCACAGATGACAGGGGCTGGTACAATTGTTGTGGGGTTTTTGTTGTTTTGTTTTGTTTCTTGTTTGTTTGGTTTTTGTCTTTTCTGTCATCATCCTCTGGAGGTTAGGAATACCATGGTACCCTTTCCTCATAGAGTGATATGACAATCTGTGGGCCCTTGACATTGGCTTTCATTTTACAGGAACATGAGCTCTTCACTGGAGTCAGTAGTTCCAATAATCCGTTCTGGCTCCAAACCCCTGGGCAAAGCCTTGTGGCCTTTCTCACTCTTCTTTCATTTTCTTTGGTGTGCTTTTCTCTCCCTTATCTTCAGAATCAGAATCAGTTTTGCGCTTGCCACTCTCTGATTTATCTGTCTAATGAACTGTTTTCTGTAACTGCAAAAACTCAGCAATAAGTTCAGGGCAATTCAGATTCTCTTCTGGCTCCCATGTGTTACCCTCATCTGAGAAATCCTTCCATTTTAAAAGATGTTCCACATTGCCCCTGGTAACTGGCCAATTAAGAACTTTATCCACCACATACTTCTTTTTCTCTTCTTCTAGTACCACCTCCACTTTTCTTGTTTTGTTTCTTTCCTCATAGTACCTGCTAGCTTTCTGGTGCTTAGCAGTGCCTGAGAATCATGAAGGAATCTGTATAGCACTGCTGGTGTGTTGCTTTGGGCATCCCGAAGGAATAGCAAAGGTGCAAAGAGCCCTGTGGCCTCAGTAAAGCACCCAGCTGAAGCAACATTATGTATGCCCAACTAATGGCCCTCCAACTCTCCCTATTTTAAAAAGTTTAAAATTTTATTATAAAGAAAATAAATTAGAAATAAAATGTTACAGTAAAAACGTGAAAGGAGCCAAAGTAAATCAGTGTTAAATATCAATCATATAATAAAATGCAAAAATAAAATAAGTAACTCAACAAAATGTGTTCAGTCTTTTCAGTTGACAGTTATTCTGGTCTTGCTCTGTAAAAGTAAAAACTTTGAAAGCCCCTTGTTATGTGGCCATGCTTACAATATGAAGTACTCAGGAAGCCAACAATGGCAGATCGAATTTAAATCTAGGGTTAGAGATATATCAAGTTCATGGCCAGCATGAAGGGGGGTAAAAGGAAGAGGAATATCTGAGGGAAAAAATTGTTCCTGAACTTTCTAAATATAAAGGGGAAAGAAGACATAAATGATAAAGTACTGACTATCAAAAGAATGAAGTATGACTAATCAATTTGTTGTTTAAAATCTACTTACTTTTTTTTTTTTACAATACTCATAAAATATAAAGAAATGAAACTGGTAAATAATAAAAAGGAAATAAATAATATATTATACCCAAATATATTTAACCTAAAAGCAATCATTATTAATAAATATTTTAAAATATTCTACATCTTTCTATACTTCTTATGCTGCTAAAAGTATGATGCTCCAATGAATGAAGGACAGTGATATAGGACTTTGAAGTATCCTTTAAAGCTAAATATGTAATAGCATTTTGTTTATATCTCTTAGCCATTTGAGTTTTGATAACTCAATTCTACAGCTCACTTTTGTTTTTTAGAGTTTTGGGGGGGTTGTTTTTGTTTTTGTTTTTGGAGTTTTTTTTATAGTGTTGTGAAACAGGATTTCTCTAGTTAGCCCTGACTATTTAGGAACTTACACAGTACTCTGTCTACTAAGCTTTGTTTGACTTCAGAGATCTGCATGCCTCTGCCTCCCAAGTAAGTTGTGGGCTTAAAGACCTACATAGCTACCATGCTTTTATTTAAATCTCAACAAAGAAAAGATAAACAGGTTATTCAATGATTTTTTTTTATTTGTAAGAGATCATACATAGTAAATAAAGATCATTCCAAATAAAAAAACTGATAAATGATTAATACATTTCATTAATGAATTTTAACTATGATATGGTTAGCCATATATTATGAATTACTCTGGTTTATATTTAAAACAAAACATTAGATTAGTTTCAAGAATAGAAGATTAAAAAGTAGAGACTGATAAATACTAAGGCCTGTTCCAGCATGAAAGAGACTTTACAGGTGTGAAAACAGACATAGTAATGTAAATTGCTTTTTAAATAGTACATAACAAATAATTAAGTTAAATAGGATAAATTGCAAAGATAAATGACGCCCTATGATAAATTATTCATAAAAAGCATGATGAAAAGATAATTGAAAATTTTAGTGATGTACAGTTAGAAGGCATTCGCATTTACTTTAGTTTATATACATCACCTAGAAGAATCTCTAAACTAAGGCTTCTAATTCCATGGATCTTTTAAAGGAACAGATTCTTTTTTTTTTTTT
>NC_034596.1:73625141-73627356 GCF_900095145.1 Mus pahari
AGCACCATTTGTTGAAAATGCTGTCTTTTTTCCACTGGATGGTTTTAGCTCCCTTGTCAAAAATCAAGTGACCATAGGTGTGTGGATTCATTTCTAGATCTTCCGTTCTATTCCATTGATCTACATGTCTGTCCCTGTACCAGTACCATGCAGTTTTTTTCACAATTGCTCTGTAGTACAGCTTAAGGTCAGGCATGGTGATTCCACCAGAGTTTTTTTTATTGTTGAGAATGTTTTTTGCTATCCTAGGTTTTTTATTATTCTAGATGAATTTGCAAATCGCCCTTTCTAACTCTGTGAAGAATTGCTTTGGAATTTTGATGTGGATTGCATTGAATCTGTAGATTGCTTTTGGCAGGATGGCCATTTTGACTATGTTAGTCCTGCCAATCCAGGAGCATGGGAGATCTTTCCATCTTCTGAGATCTTCTTCAATTTCTTTCTTTAGGGACTTGAAGTTTTTACCATATTCACTTCCTTAGTTAGAGTCACACCAAGGTATTTTATATTATTTGTGACTATTGTGAAGGGTTTGAGTTTCTTTTCTTTCTCTCTTTTTAAAAATTTGATTAATTATTTTATTAATTTAAATTCCATCCATCCATAGCCTTCCTTCCCTGTCCGTCCTCCCACAGTTCCTCATCCCATTTCCCTTCCCCCTTGCCTCCAAGAGGTTGCTTACACACACACACACACACCCCTGTAATCTCCCTTCCCTGGAGCCTAAAGTCTATAGAGTATTAGGAGCATCTTCTCCCACTGAGGCAGACCAAGCAGTCTTGTGTTATATATGTGCCAGGGGGTTCAGACCAGCCCATGTGTGCTGCTGGTTGGTGGCTCAGTCTCTGGAGCTCCCAGGGGTCCAGGTTAGTTGATACTGCTGGTCTTCCTATGGGGCTGCCCTGTCCTTCATCCCCTTCAATCCTTCCCCTAATTCAACCATAGGGTTCCCTGAGTATAGTCCAATTGTTGAGTATAAGTATTTGCATCTGTCTGTCAGATGCTGGTAGGACCTTTCAGAGGACAGCCATGCCAAGTTCCCAACTGTCAGTACATCATAGCGTCAGTAATAGTGTCAGGCCGTGGTGTCCACCTCCTCCCATAAGATGGATCCCACGTTGGGCTCGTCATTGGTCTGCCTTTCCTTCAGTCTCTTCTCCATTTATGTCCCTGAAGTTCTTTTAGATAGGAACAATTCTGGATCAGAAATTTTGACTGTGGGTTGGTAACCCCAACTTTCCACTTGGGGTCCTGTCTATATACTGGAGGAGGAATCTACGAGTTCGCTCTCCCCAATGTTGAGTATTTTGGCTAAGGCCATCTTCATTGAGAACCTTCTCCAAAACTGACCGTATAATCAGACACAAATCAAGCCTCAACAGATACAAAAAGATTGAAATAATCCCATACATTCCCTCAAATCACCACATACTAAGGCTGGATTTCAATAACAACAGAAACAATAGAAAACCCACATACTCATGGAAACTGACCAACTCTCCACTCAATGATAACTTGGTCAGGAGAGAAATAAAGAATGAAATTAAAGACTATAGAATTCAATCAAAATGAAAACAGAACACACTCAAACTTGTGGAACACAAATGAAAGCAGTGCTAAGATGAAAATGTATAGTACTGAGTGCCTTCATAAAGAAATTGGAAAGATCCCATATTAGCAACTTAACAGCACACCTGAAAGCTCTAGAATAGAAGGAAGCAAGCACTCTCAAGAGGAGTAGATAGCAGGAAATAGTCAAACTCAGAGTTAAGATCAATCAATTAGAAACAAAATGCCCCACTATGTTCTTAGCAGCCTTATTTATAATAGCCCGAAGCTCAAAATCAAATTCTTGCCTGAAGTCTACTTCTTTGTTCTAGCCCAAAATCAGATTCCTGCCTAAGCTTACTTCTATACTCTTGCCCAATGTTAAATTCCGGCCAAGTTTCTATGCTGCAGACGGACTTTTCTGAGGTCCCTGATCTGCGGGGAACAGGTCTTTGGTTGCAGGTGAGCGAGGATTCTGCGAATGTGGGGTGACAAACAGACATGGACACAAGAGAGTGTGGTATCTGAATGCAAATTGTCAAATTGAGCATCAGACTATTTATACAGAAGAAAATTGGGTAGTAAGTACACAAAACAGAGGAATGCAAACCTGGAAGGGCTGGCAGGAACCAACTGGGATAACATACAATGTTAACAACTGGGATCT
>NC_034596.1:73627816-73628857 GCF_900095145.1 Mus pahari
TTTTTGCCTCAGGACAGCGCCCAGGTTTTTGGGGCCTGTTGGCGCTTGTCACTACTGGAAAGAATGTAGCATTTCTAGAAGCAGCCCCAAAAGCTATCCACATCAAAAGTAGATAAGTTTTGTTTTAGGGATGGGGGTATGTATCAACTTCTCTGGGATCCTATCTAATTAGTTCCCGGGAGACCATGTACTTGCTTTTGCAGCCTCTATGAGTTCCCATGTGCATCTGTTCCGCTGTGTTTAGAAGGTCTCCTTCCATTGATATGCTCACTCCCCTCTGGATCTTACCTTCTTTCTGTCTCCTCTTTTACAGGGTTCGGTATGCTCTGAGGAAAGGAATTTGATGAACAAATTTCATTTAGGGCTGAGAGTGATAGGTCTCTCACTGCACATTTTTTTTTGCTTGTGTGGATCTTTCTCTGAATTTGTACCCATCTACTGCAGGAAGAAGCGTCTAACTTATGAGTATAGCAAAATGTGATTCGGAATCATTTTATTGCTATGTTCTTTAACAGTATAGTAGTATTTAGTTTTCCTCTAGATCCCTGGCCTGTCTGGTGTCAGGTTCTTGGCCTCCGGATTAGTGTAAGGGATGAATTTCACTTCATGGATTGGGTCTTAAGTACAATCAGATATTAACTAGTTGATGAGTTCCGTGACTTTTGTGACACTACTGCACTAGCGCATATTGCAGTCTAATTAGGTACTTACATTTTTGTTCTGATAATATGCAGAGTTACCTTCAAGTACCATGATAGTCAGGAAGAGTGAGGGCTCTAGGAAAGGCACAAACTTGACTTCTGCATGATCAGTGAGTTGTGTAGGTGTTGTCTTCAACAATGGGATCTTGCTGTCATTTAGTAGAGAGCAACATACAGCCTTGACAACAGCCTAGGTTATTTGGGGGTTTCCAGTCAGATGCCATTGACTAACAACTTAGATGTAAGCCATTTCCAATACTGAAAGCTTCATGTGATGATGAAATGTCCATGTAGGGCTCTATCTACCCCATCATTTGGCCATTTCCTTTAAGTTGTCTTC
>NC_034596.1:73628868-73646245 GCF_900095145.1 Mus pahari
GTCTTTAATTTCTTTCTTTATTTCATCCTTGACCAAGGTATCGTTGAGTAGAGTGTTGTTCAGTTTCCACGCAAATATTAGCTTTCTATTATTTATGCCGTCATTGAAGATCAATCTCAGTCCGTGGCAATCTGATAGGATGGATGGGATAATTTCAATATTTTTGTATCTATGGAGGCCTGTTTTGTGACCGATTGTATGGTCAATTTTGGAGGAGGTTCCATGGGGTGCTGAGAAGAAGGTATATCCTTTTGTTTTGGGATAAAATGTTCTGTAGATATCTGTTAAATACATTTGTTTCATAACTTCTGTTAGAGTCCATGTGTCTTTGTTTAGTTTCTGTTTCCAAGATCTGTCCATTGTTGAAAGTGGAGTGTTGAAGTTTCCCACTATTATTGTGTGAGGTGCAATGTGTGCTTTGAGTTGTAGTAAAGTTTTTTTTTAATTAATGTGTCTGCCCTTGCATTTGGAGCATAGATATTTAGGATTGAGAGTTCATCTTGGTAGATTTTACCTTTAATGAGTATGAAGTGCCATCTCTTTGTCTTTTTTGATAAATATGAGTTGGAAGTCAATTTTTTTTGATATTAGAATGGCTACTCCAGCTTGTTTCTTTGGACCATTTGCTTGGAAAATAGTTTTCCAGCCTTTTNCTCTGAGGTAGTGTCTGTCTTTGTCCCTGAGGTAGTTTCCTGTAAGCAGCAAAATGTAGGGTCCCGTTTGTGTAGCCAGTCTGTTAGTCTATGTCTTTTTATTGGGGAATTGAGTTCATTGATGTTAAGAGAAATCAAAGAAAGGTAATTTTTGATTCCTGTCATTCTTGTTGTTAGAGTTGGGATTCTGTTCTTGTGGCTGTCTTCTCTTGGTTTTGTTGAGGGATTACTTTCTTCATTTTTCTAGGGTGTAGTTTCTTAGTGTTGGTTTTTTTCCCTTTATTATACTTTGAAGGGCTGGATTCGTGGAAAGATATTGTGTGAATTTGATTTTGTCATGGAATACTTTGGTTTCTCCATCTATGGTAATTGAGAGTTTTGCTACGTATAGTAGCCTGAGCTGGCATTTGTGTTCTCTTAGGGTCTGTATAACATCTGTCCAGGATCTTCTGGCTTTCATTTTCTCTGGTGAAAAGTCTGGAGTAATTCTAATAGGCCTGCCTTTATATGTTACTTGACCTTTTTCTCTCACTTCTTTTAATATTCTGTCTTTATTTAGTGCATTTGTTGTCCTGATTATTATGTGTCGGGAAGAATTTCTTTTCTGGTCCAGTCTATTTGGAGTTTTATAGGCTTCTTGTATGTTCATAGGCATCTCTTTCTTTAGGTTTGGGAAGTTTTCTTCTATAATTTTGTTGAACATAATTGCTGGCCCTTTAAGTTGAAATTCTTCATTCTCATCTACTCCTATTATCCATAGGTTTGGTCTTCTCATTGTGTCCTGGGTTTCCTGGATGTTTTGAGTTAGGATCTTTTTGCATTTTGCATTTTCTTTGATTGTTGTGTCCATGTTCCCTATGGAATCTTCTGCAGCTGAGATTCTCTCTTCCATCTCTTGTATTCTGTTGCTGATGCTCACATCTATGGTTCCTGATTTCTTTCCTAGGGTTTCTATCTCCACAATTGTCTCCCTCTGGGTTTTCTTAATTGTTTCTACTTCCTTTTGCAGATCCTTNATGGNTTNGTTCAATTCCATCCCCTGTTTGGTTGTGTTTTCCTGCAATTCTTTAAGGGATTTTTGTGTTTCTTCTAGCTGTTTAGCAATGTTATCCTGTAATTCTTTAAGGGATTTTTATGTTTCTTCTACCTGCTTAGTAGTGTTTGCCTGTAGTTCTTTAAGGACTTCTTCCTGTTTAGCAGTGGTCTCTTGTAATTCCTTGAGGGATTTTTGTCCTTCCTCTTTTAGGGCTTCTACTTGTTTAGCATTGTTCTCCTTCATTTCTTTGAGTGAGTTATTAATGTTCTTCTTCAAATCTTCTACCACCATCATGAAATATGATTTTAAATCCACATCTTGCTTTTGGTGTGTGATGGGGTATCCAGGACTCGCTGTGGTGGTCGTACTAGGTTCTGATGGTGCCCCGTGTTCTTGGTTTCTGTTAGTAAGATTCTTACGTTTGCCTTTCGCCATCTGGAAATCTCTGGTGTTAATTTTCAAGCTGTCTCTTGATGGAGTTTGATCCTCCTCTGATTCTGTTAGCCCCTTTCAGCACTCCTGGGAATCCAACTCTCCCCTGTGTCCTCTTGGTCAGAGCACTCTCTGCTGGCAAGCTCTCCTCTTGTAAGGCAGGTGTCCAGAAGTCTGGAGCTCTGATCCTCCTTCTGAGTCCTGGGGTCAGATCCCTCCCTGTAGGCCAACTCTCCCTGTGTGATCCAGAGGACCTGTGATCTCAAGGACCTGTGGTTTGGAGATTCCTCCAGAGTGCTCAGCTGTCTCTGCTGGGGTTCAGAAGAGAGATGGCAGGGGTGGTGGCACCCTGCCTCTGTGCAGGCAGTGTTCCTTTGTCCCTGTTCCTGCTGGCACAAGCCCCTGCTGGATTCTCTGGAGTTGATTGTGTTCCACTCACCTGTGATCCTGAGGATCTGTGGTGTGGAGAGTCCTCCTGAGCGCTCAGCTGCCTACCCTGGGGTTCAGAAGAGCAGTTAACTTTTTAAAACTTGGAAATCTTTTATAATGTTGAAAAAAAGCTTTAAATATGCCATATAGGCACATAACATAGAAATAATAAACTGCAGTATTTCTTGTTTAAGGTACTTTTATCAATTTGCAAATTTTATCCTCATTTTCTTTAACCAACAAGATAAATATCACAAATTGCATTGTATTATGATTAAGTATGAAAGAAAGTATTCAAAGAATCTTGTTTCTATGCTGTCTATGAAGTTGTTACTTAGATTTTTAGCAAACAAGTAAGTTCTTCTGCACATTTGTTTTCTTTTAGGAAACACTCATAGACTGGTGTGATGAAAAGGAACTTAATTTGATATTAACAACTGGAGGAACGGGGTTTGCACCACGAGATGTCACTCCAGAGGTGAGATGAAATGCCCTTCTCATATTCAAGGAATAGTCTAGCTGTTTATTTTCAATTCCTTTTTCTATTTTCATATTAATTTTTAGTTTTATAGGCAAAACTATTCCTTATGGCTATGATAATACAAATATTTGTCTATAGAAGATTATTTTGAAAAGTATTTCTTTATTTGAATTTGCCTTTGAAATTATTGAATGTGAGGGAATTTGAACTGTTCTAGAAATTAGTACTTCGTTTGATCATTGACAACTAAACTTCAGGAGGTAATTACAAACTTTTGACAGTTAGAATGGCACAGATGTGATGTGGTTTGCTACTGTAGTTCAAATTTGGGTCTTATTTCTCTCTTCAAGTACTTTTATATATTTTCTCAAAATATGGTAAATAAATTCTACTAAATTGATAATAAATTAATGAAAATGTACTATATTTTCCATATTTTAAGTATGAACAATATTTAAATGGACAATTTAATAATCTCAAGAGCACAAAAATACCTGTGCTTTATGGCACAGGAATATCATCAACACAGGCAAAAAAATTAGGCAAAAAACAAAACATGAATATAAGGAAAGGGTCTTTAGTTTGTATTTTTAAAATCCATACATGTTAGGTATTACTGCAGAGTAGTGGAAACTTTTACCATTATCACATAGCTTCCTTTACCCCTCAAATGAATATTCTGTTTCTGGTTCAATTTCAACATGGTATTAACTATGTACTTCTATTCCCAACCAGTGTACTATTCTATCTACTATCTTCTTATTACTAAGGTTCTTTTTCTCTTCATTTATTAAATAATTGCTGTCTTTGTATATTTTTAAATTTTGTTATTAGAGTGTACAAGAATGCCTGCAAAAGTACTGACTCCTTTCCCCCTTTCTAATGTTGCAGATGCTCACAATTTGATTTTCAGGCAATTCCTTATATGGCATAAATGTTTCTGACCAATAAACTATACTTCTAAATTCTTAGTATTGTCTACATTATGAAAATAAATATACATTTCTAAAACAAGTCCTAACATTTTTATTGGCAATTCTATCATACTATCATTCTTTTTTATATTATTATTATTATTATTATTATTATTATTATTGGAATTATAAGTAATATGTATTTTCTAAAGCATTCAGAAGATTTTTTTGAGATAGTGTCAACTTCAACTGTATAAGTCAAAAAGTCATCTGTATGCAACTTATTTACCGTCTGTCACCTAACTTGAAGAGGTTATTTGACCATTTTTATATGAGACTAACCAAAAAGAATACAATTGACAGCAAAACTGTCTTTGCAGGGGTGCAGTTATATTTTATGTTTGTTGTGTTTGTTTGTTTGTTTGTTTGTTTGTTTGTTTGTAAGGAAACTACCTATATGAAAGTATTGATTTTTAGAGTATTGATATTTTAAATGATTTTGACATTCCATAATGAATCTATCATTTTTGTATGATGGCTTTATAGGTTTACATTAGTATTTATTTTTACATCACAAAATAGAAAAATTTGGCATAGCATTCATTCATAACCAAATAATGTTATTTTTAATTGTAATGAAATAGTTTATATCACCAAGTATCTTGTTTACTATAATCTCAAGTTATTCTTCAATCCTTTCTCTTCTATTGGCCAACAAGATAACTATAGGTAGACTACATTCTTTTTATATCAATGATACATGTGTGGAATTTTTTTTTCTCACAGTAAGTAGTTCTCCAATTCTTTATAAATGAGTTGCCTTTCATCTCATTTAAATTAGATTCTGACCTGGAGTTGTTCAAATTGTCCAAGTTTAAGGCTCTGTACCACAAGACTGTCCCTAGCTCTGATGCCATCAATAAATATTGAAATCCCCCCCCCCCCAGATTATGGACACTTTGTCCTGCTTTTCTTTCAAGTCTGTAGATTTATATACCCTCTCCCTTCCAAAATGCCACTAGCTAGAATGGCATACAAAACTTTTATTATATATTATTATACAAGTCAGAAGTAGCTTTATGGAAAAAGGCATTATTCAGGGTATATGAGGGACTGCTAATAGAAAGCCCATGCTTTGTTCAGATGCAGTACAACTACAACACCCAAGTGCATTCACCAGTTCCTGAGCAATTGGAACCTTATTGGCACAATGATCTTTATAGAAACTCTACCCTATCTGTGAGACTAAAAGTTTCAACATTCTAATAACTCAGTGTTTCTGATGACCAGCACTATCCTGAAATTATGTAGATATTCTTTTGAGTTTGAGACTTGTAATGGATTGTAAAAGACACTACTATTATTCAGGGTGGTTGGGGAGTTTGAGGAATTCTGCATGGAGAATCAGGGACTATATTTGTGTTATACAGTGGTCCAGTCATTTAACCACTCGGTTTAATCTCCTTAAAATGAGTGAAGTCAAATTCTCTATTTCCTGGTGTTCTGTGTACATTTATTTTTAAAGATTTATTTTCATTACCTATGTGTATAGATATGTGGGGTATATAGGAATATAAACAATACAAATGGTTACAGAATTCAGAAAAGGGTGTCAGTCAGATCTCCCAGATCTGTAATAATGGGCAGTTGCTAAATACTTGATGTGGGTGCTAGGACTGAACACTAAAACATCTCTTCACCCCAGCTTTCATTCATTTGTTTTAAAAGCTAATATACAACCTAGGATGTTATATTATGGTATTTTCTTGATACAGTGTTTTGTTTAATCCTCTTCTATTTCACTCCCTAGTTCTCTATCTGTCCCAACCCTTATGCCTTGCAGTTCGTGTCACATGCACTCGATTGTTTTCTGTTATCCTATTGATCCCCTTTGCTTTAAATCTCCCCCTCTTTGGAACTCTTTCTCTTTCAATGACCTATACTTACACTCACTTTCATGTGATTATGCATAATTAACACGTAAGAACCTGTGAACCTTCAGTGAAGACCACTGCTAACATTTCATATGAGTGTACTTAAAATGGCTAAACATTTTCTTTTACGTCATCCCAAGTTGTAGGGAATGTTCTTTTTAATGTAACTACCAAACAAACAAATTTAACCTTATAACTTGTTCAGGATGTATCCATGAAATCTTTAAAATTCTGTCAAATTGGTTTTACCTACAAAGCATTATATTTGATCCTTTCTACCTTTATATAAATATAATTCTGTTATCATAATATTTTTATTTCCTCCTTTTGGTGTTATTTTTTGATCAGATTCTCACTATGACTTTTTTTTGTTTCATATATCAGAGATTGAGCAACATTTTATTCTTAAGTGTTATTCAACTACTTAAAAACCATGAAGTGTGTTTTTAATTTTGTAGGTATATAGTAAGTACCTCTGGATAAGGCATTAAGCTTACAATCTACGTAAGTGTTCAGTATCTGTTTTTTTAAAGCAGTGATATCATGTATAACTTGCTCTTTAATGTTTATACCAGTTTATATTTTCCATGTAAGAGCAGGTAGGATATGAATATCCATGACAAAAGCTGTTTAACTGTAAAGGTTTTCATTAAAAATGAAAAACTTTAAAAGAAGATGGGGGACTCCAAAACAATTATAATTTTCTTTATACCCTTAAATAGATACAATTCCTGTGGTACTTAAAATATAAATTAAAATTTTAATTCTGGACTTAAATTATATACACATTTTTGTAAACTGACTTGTATATTTACCCAACACATTTATATAAGTATTCAGTCATCGCTGACAAAACTATTAAAAGTATTAGAACTTAACTCAATTATTAATTTGACACCTAAAAAATAATGCATGGCTCCTTTCTCATAGGACTACTATTTACAGCCACAAATTATGAATTAGTTTGATCTACAAACACAAGGGTCTAATACTGATCAGATGCGAAAGGATGGACCATCCAGAGACTGCCCCACCTGGGGGTCCATCCCATAATCAGCCACCAAACACAGACCCTGATATAGCTGTCCCCTGTGAGGCTATGCCAATCCCTGGCAAATACAGAAGTGGATGCTCACAGTCATCTATAGGATGGAACACAGGGCCCCCAATAGAGGAGCTAGAGAAAGTACCCAAGGAGCCGAAGGGGTCTGCAACCCTATAGGTGGAACAACAATATGAACTAACCAGCACCCCTAGAGCTTATGTCTCTAGCTGCATATGTAGCAGAAGATGGCCTAGTCGGCCATCATTGGGAAGAGAGGCCCCTTGGACTTGCAAACTTTATATGCCCCATACAGGGAAACACCAGGGCCAAGAAGTGGGAGTGAGTGGGTAGGGGAGCAGGGCAGGGGGAGGGTATAGGGGACTTTTGGGATAGCATTAGAAGTATAAAGGAGGAAAATATCTAATAAATAATTTTTTAAAAATTGGTCAGATGTTTATACTATCAGAGAAAATATATTAAGAATGAAAATTATAGGGCTGGTGAGATGGCTCAGTGGGTAAGAGCACCCGACTGCTCTTCCGAAGGTCCGGAGTTCAAATCCCAGCAACCACATGGTGGCTCACAACCATCTGTAACAAGATCTGACTCCCTCTTCTGGAGTGTCTGAAGCCAACTACAGTGTAAGAATGAAAATTATAAAGAAAATAAACTAAACTTATTGCCACTTGGTTTGGGTTGTAAATGAAATGAATTTTAATCAGATTAGATTTCTTTATAATTCTGTTTTTAAAAGGAGGATGGAGTAGTGAATTCCATAAAGTAGTTTTATGTTACAGCCTTGAGGCCTTCAGCCTTGATCTTCCCTAAACTATGGATTGTTTCTTTTTTTTATCCCTATATCATAAAATATGGTTCATGTAATAGCTACATGCCTCCTGCTTTCATCTTTAAGTGTAGGGTGCTATCCAAGCTTACATATGATAGCATAATCACAATCTTTAACATTTTAGCCTTATTTTAACATGAAATTTTTATATTTTCAGATGTATTGCATTTCTTTGTTCTGCTAGTTGGGTAATTTGCACTATGAAAGTCTAGGAATTACAAATAATTATGAACATAAGAAATCATTGCTATGTGTTAGCTCTTTGTGTTAACTTATTACTTAATTGTGTGCCCAAAAATAATCTTAAAAACAAAAACCTTAATTATAGATGTTTATTTCTAGGCCAGACTGAAAGCATACAAAAAGTATATAATTATTAAAGTATTTGACAATATTTTTAGTATATTAGAAAATATTGAGCTGCTTAAATTCACAAGGTAAAAATCGAACTTCATAACTTTTAGTAGCTACACCTACAATAGAATTAAAGATTCCACACTGATCAATTACTTAGATCGTAGTGAAATACAAGTATAAATTATACCTAATTTTATCTAATTTTTAAAGCTATATATTTTTAGTATTCTTTATATATCCAATTGCATGCTGTGTTCCAGATTTAAAATATGAATAAGGCATAGTCAGTATATTCAAAAAAACTAATGCTTTGTCACAGGAACCAAGAATCTGATATGGGACAGATTTACCAGTCATGTGTTTGCATCTCCTATTAAGAGTGGAAGGCTTTATATTTTCCCGTGACTGGAAAAAATTAAACATCTTATTTGAAATTTAAGTTTCATTATCAACAGTATATGTAAAATATATTTGGAACACAATATTTTATTTATATACTACCTGTGATTATAATAAATGAGTTGAGTAGTTCATATAGCTGAACTGTCTAGTCTATAAAGCCTGAGTGAAATGAACTTACATAAACTTGCCGGCCATTTGCCTACTAAATGATGTAAGTCATCATACTCAGTTTTAATTTTTTTCTGACTTTCACCAATACTATTTACTAACCTGAATCTTTTATATGTACTTTCTATATCATGTAATTTTAAAAGTTACAAAGATATTATTCTGCCTTCTTGAAGTATGTGTATTTCCTGTTGTCCTGATAGACCATCTATAAATAAAAACAAGTCTGTCATTCTCAGTAATAAGATTTTGAAAATTTAAACTTGATGAAACAGATTTCTTATTAATTATGTAAAAACTTACTCCTAAAATTTTAGTACTTTTTAACAAAGTCTCTTGCTAAAAGTGGTCATTAAGTAATTAATAAGAAAGAAAGAGTAGCTAAACATTCAGGAAATTATAATTTTGAGTAGCTATAGGCGAAATCCAGCCTACACTTTTTTTTTTAAAACAAAGAATAGTTATCTTTAACTGAATATCTGTTTTATTTGAGCAAAGAATAGATTTTACATTTATACATGGCTGAATGTATTCTTTTCACTAACAGGTTTATTAGGACACTTTTGATTTCTTTGGAACAGATTATTATCTTAGGTTTTCTACAAATAGTTCAACTTAGGTAGTTAGGAATCTTTTTCATGAAATAATCCACTTTGAAAATAAAAGAAAATTAATGCTATTTATTACATAAGATTTTGTTTTGTCTCAACTTGTTGAAGGTTATGTTTGTCAGAATTTTAATAGTGGATTCTGTAAGTCAGGTATTGTTTTACCCAAACATTGACAGTTTTTTCTTATACTCATAGACTACTATGAGTTATTGTAAAGAAGCCAAATGGACTTCAGTTACTAATTACCTTTTAATGATTCTCAGTTTTATATTCTAGTGAAAGTAAGAATTTACATTTAACAAATTCCCCTAAAAACACTCATCATTTTAAAAACAGAAACTCTCGCATGCATTATGACATAGGCATGGGAAAGCTAATGTGTTCATTCATTTGTCTTATCAAATTTTACTTCTAACACAATACAAGTCATTTGAATTATTTATTTTTAACTGAATATTAGTTTTTCAATAGGACACATTATTTCACTACATGTATCAAGTAGTGGTACATTCCATAGTCCACTCAAAAATATGTTATGACCCTTAAGCCCCTCATACATGTACACACAGTCATACAATAAAAATATACATGCTATAAATATTCTTTTATAGTTTTCTTATTGTTAATGAGAAGTAGCTGTCACGCATAGATTTTTAAAGATCTCAAATCTCTTCTTTATAACTAGGATCATGTAACAATATGAAATAGCCTATGAAGCAAAGTACTCAAAATCTTTATACTTGAAATATTTTAAACTGGCCTGCACATCTCTGTGTTCTGATATGGTAGTGCATTTGAGATCATATATAGGAACCATCCTATAATCCTCATGCTGGATAGGAACTATGTTTCCATGCAGTAATGTTGACTCCATATTGTGAAGAAACAATGTAATACAGGGATAAGTTTTGATCTTGTTTTCAGAGGTATCCTCATTTAAGCACTGTTTTGTAAAATTTACGTTAAGTTAGGCTGTTAAACCTAAATTTCCCTGTGTAGTGGCTTCATTAATTGTATCTTGCTCAAAGTTGTTGTTTATAGCAATTCAAATCATGGAAATAGTCAATAATCGACTTTCCTGAGTATGTGTAGAAAACAAGGATGTGAGTTGATATTTCCCAAAAATTGTTTTAAGACCTGGGACAGAAGAACAAGTGCAGTCTGTGTGATGTGAGAATTACTTGTGTACCCGGTTTAACTAGCTTCTGATAACCTGTCTGTAAAGTTTGCAGAGCAATTTATTTATTATAGCTTCATGTAATTTGTCTCCACTTTTAATTTAAGTTTCTCAATCTTGGTTTGAAATAGTTCAGGTTATGAAATGATAGCATTTTAGCAATAGTTAACATTTAAATAAAATTTAACATTGACTGTTACATAAAAAACAAGCACTGAGCTAAGGAAATGGCTCAGTGAGTGATTAGCTTGTTGCATGAGCATGAGGACCTGAGTTCGGATTCCTAGTGCTCATGCAAAAGATGCAACAGCGTGTGCCTATAACCCAGCATAGGGATGGGTGGTGGTCTAGACAGGTAGATTGTGGAACCTCACTGGCCAGCCAGTCTAACATAAATGAGTAGTTCAGTGCCAGGAGAGCTATCTCAAAAAATAAGGTTGTCTTAGTCAGGGTTTCTATTCCTGGACAAAACAACATGACCAAAAAGCAAGTTCGGGAGGAAAGGGTTTATTCAGCTTACACTTCCACATTGCTGTTCATCACCAAAGGAAGTCAGGACTGGAATTCATGCAGGTCAGGAAGCAGGAGCTGATGCAGAGGCCATGGAGGGATGTTACTTACTGTCTTGCTTCCACTGGCTTGCTCAGCTTGCTTTCTTATAGACCCCAAGACTACCAGCCCAGAGATGGCACCACCCACAAGGGGACCTCCCACCTTGATCACTAATTGAGAAAATGCCTTACAGCTGGATCTTGTGGAGGCATTTCCCCAACTGAAGCTTCTTTCTCTGTGATAACTACAGCCTATGTCAAGTTGACACAAAACTAGCCAGTACCAAGGTGGAGAATAATAGACAAAAATATCTGATGTCAACCTTTGGTCTACATGTTCCTTCATGGGCTACTGCTCCCATATACACGTGCATAGATAATGCATTTATACATACAAACAAATACAAAATTAAGCATGAGTATTGCATACCAAATGATGCTTTGATATCATCAACATAAAGAGTTGCTCCCTCTTTATTGATAGAGTTTCTAATTGAGTTTGTATTGCTCATTGAAAAACAGTATATAGTTCAGAACAGAAACATACATATGGGCTTTCACACTGCTAACAACTTCAGTCCTTGACTTTATTAAATTTAACACTCAGTTATGAAGAATCTTGAGTATTACTAGGCTTAGTACTTAACTGTTTGCACTGATAAAGTATATAACTACATGACAAATTATAACAATATAAATCGAATACCAGAAATATGCTGCCATTGAAGCAAAAAGTTTTTTTTTTTTTACAAGAAAGTTGAATAGTTTCTAATTTAAAGTGGCAGAGGAGGAATCACTTTCAAATGTGGAGAGAGGAAAGTCCTAGTGATAGGAGTAAGGAAGAAGTTAAAGTTAGGAGGAATGTCCATATGAATATAAATTTAAGTCTTCCTGCATAGAGCAGGAGACATACCATGTTGTACAAATACAGATGAACTGGTTTTATATTGTTTGTGTTTTAGAATCTTTACAGTGGCACAATGTAGAGAAAAGAAAAAGTAATTGTCATAATTGAGAGATTCCTTAGAAATGGCAACTCATAAATGTAGTCACCAGAGAAGACATTACACCATCAAAACTTAAAATGTACCCTTGGAGATGGGAAGATGGTCTGGCTGGAGAAGTACTTACTTCCTAAAGCATAGCAACCTGAGTTCAGATCCCCAGCATCCCCGGCATCAAGAGAAGGGCACACAATTGTAATCCTAGTGCTAGGGAGACACGGCAGTAGACTCTCTAGAGCATGCTGGCCATCTAGATAGTCATCCTCAATCAGCAAAGTCAAGACTCAGTGGGAGGCCCTGTCTTGTCAAGTTAGGTAGGAGCCATAGGGATGGACATTGCCCTCCATGCACACATGTGTGCTCAAATACCACACACACACACACAAAGTGATCCTTTTCTAAATTCACAATTTTCTAGTGCACACAAGGCTAATTTTTCATTTTGGAGACAGACTTTATATCTTTAGTTTTAAAAGGGAAGGATACACATGTATGATCATAACTCTGAAGTAAAGTTCTAGGCATGAGTTCTAAAACATGGAAATGGAACAGGAGGGAGGGACAGGAACAGAAAGAGGCCAAGAAAGGAGAGTCCTCATTTAATCTCCAGCCTTGTATCTATTCTTACAATTATTTGTGTACAGAATTTTAGCTGCTTAGGATTACCACAGTTCAATTTTGTTGATTTGTGTATGAACTTCAATCAGTTCTTCTCAGATTCAAGACAATCAATATAAATATTGATTTTTCTCTATCTTGTATATCTATCATTTTATATAAAATTATTGTTTGTAACTATGAGGAAATCACAGTATTAGAGTTTGAGGAAACTAACGGCCTTCAACTTTGAAGACTGAACATGTTCATTTTATCATTCTCCGCCTTTTGCTTAAACATTTCAATCAGTATTTCTTCCACCTATGAGTTTATTGCTAGAAAATTCTAATTGATTGAAACCCCAAACATTTTTAAATAAATTGGCCACTGGCCCTTGTTCTACTCTTGTCTGTGCATAAGAGAATATTAATTTTGGATAATAGATTGAGGAATGCTACATTTTCTTTCCCCAAGTCTTCTTACTTTTTATATCTTTTTATTAATCTTTCCCACCAGCCACAAACTTTCTCAGAATTGATCCCCTTTCTTCAACTTATACATCAGAAAGACTCAACTGTAAGATAAGTCCAGTAGAAAAAAAAATAAAGGTATAAAATTCTGTATAAGATCAAGCCTATTAATAGTATAATAGTATATGTCTTAGTCAAGGTTTCTATTCCTACTCAAACATCATGACCAAGAAGCAAGTTGGGGAGGAGAGAGTTTATTTAGCTTACACATTCACATTGCTGCTTATCTTCAAAGGAAGTCAGGAGTGGAACTCACACAGGGCAGGAAGCAGGAGCTGATGGAGAGGCAATGGAGGAATGTTATTTACTGGCTTGCTTCCCCTGGCTTGCTCAGTTTGCTTTCTTATAGAACTCAAGAGTACCAGCCCAGGGATGGTACCACCTGTAATGGGCCCTCCCACCCTTGATCACTAATTGAGAAAATACCTTACAGTAGGATCTCATGTAGTCATTTCAACAAGGGAGGCTCCTTTCTTGATAACTCCAGCTTGTGTCAAGTTGACACAAGACCAGCCAGGACAGTATAATAGGGATTATTAAGGAATTAATGAGCCCCAGTACTTAACTGAGGAAATATGGGCAGTTTGTAGCTTCTGGGAAAGGGGAACTACTTTTTTTTTTAAGGATGTGGACATTGGTAGGTTGGTCGTGATAGTTCAATGAATCAGAAATACCTAGAAGTATATAGGTAGCACAAATTAGATTTGCTAGGTTATTGAATATAACAAAAAAAGAGGCATAAAAATTGGGAGGGATGCGAGTTAGGGGTAAGAGTGAATCTGATAGGAGTTAAGACAAGTTGGAGGTGAATATTATCAAAATATAGTGTTAAAAATTTTTCAAAAAATGAGTTCAAGGCTCCCATTTTTCTTCTATTAAATTCACTGTATCTATTTTAATATATATAATTTAAAACAAAAATATACAATGCCTCATATCAGAATTTTGAAAATGATGTAATCTCAAACACTTAGTATGTAAACAGTTCCCAATAAAATCATGGCTTAAATTTTCTTTAAAATACATGTCTTAATATCGCCTATTCTATATGAAACTGTGTTCTAAGCTTTCATAATGCCTTTATAGGGAAGAGATATCATTCAAAATTATGGTATGCTTGCTTTCTAATTGGAGTTCTTACCACAATTGCAGTGTTGCCTATGTAGCTATTTATAAATCAGTGTGGACAAAACAGATTTTCTTGTTTTGTTTCTAGGTTTAAGTCCTAGGACCATCTTTTGCTAGTATGTGTATTTATACAGCTTATGCAAAATATTCTCTTTGTACTGTTTTTTTTATGTTCAAGATGAACAAAAAAATATTCAAAATTAACTCATAGAATAATTATATTATCAGATCTTGTATAAATAAGCCATTTTATCCATTTTGTTAATATAAAAAACACTTAGAGTTGGGTCACTTATTAAATGAATATTTATTTAGCTCATGGTATAGAAGGCTGAAAGTGCCAGATCATGTAGCCTTACCGATTTGACGTGTAATTAGAATCTAATAATGGAGCTGGAGATATGACTCAGCAGTTAAGAGAACACTGACTGCTTGCTCTTCCAGAGGTCCTGAGTTCAATTCCCAGCAACCACATGGTAGCTCACAACCATCTGTAATGGGATCTGGTGCCCTCTTCTGATGTGTCTGAACACTGCAACAGTGTACTCACATGTACAGAATAGAACCTAATAATGGGTAGAATGATAGCAAGAATGTAAGTGAGATTAAGAATTCATAATACCAGGCAACAATCAATTTAGGTTTATAAAACAGTATACCTTGGGAGAACTCAAAAGTACAGGGGCTTTTAAAGCTTCCTTTTGAGAGCAGTTACATCCATAGTCTTAATAGCCTGTCATTAGGGTCCACTTTTTAAAAGGTTTGTATTTTTACTCAGCATCACCCCACTAATGAAAGCTCTAACGGATGGACTCTTAGGAGAAGAAATCATATCCAAACTACAACTTGCCCTCAAAAGCAGTACTTGCCTCGCTGGCTTAGGAAACTTCAGCTAATCTTTCTGCTTCAGCCTCCCAAGTATCTGAGACTGCAGACATGTACAGCTATTCTTACTTTGTTTTAATATATCTGTGCAGTCAATAGAACTTGAGCTTAAACTGTAAGTGGATACTGGTTGATTAAATACTAAAAAGATTTTCTTGCAAATGGAAAAAAAAAGCAAAGCGTGATAGAAACTAAAGTATCAAAAGCAGAATGCCAGATAGTTTGGACCAGAAAATAAATTCCTCCCATCACATAATAATCATAACACCAAATGCACAAAACAAAGAAAGAATATTAAGAGCAGTAAGGGAAAAAGGTCAAGTAATATATAAAGGCAGACCTATCAGAACTATACCTGACTTCTCCTCAGAGATTATGAAAGCTAGAAGATCCTGGGCAGATGTCATACAGACCCTAACAGAACACAAATGTCAGCCCAGGCTACTATACCCAACAAAACTATCACTTACCATAGNTGGAGAAACCAAGGTATTCCATGAAAAAACAAACAAACAAATTTACACAATGTCTTTCCACAAATCCAGCACCTCAAAGATAATAAAGGGAAAACTCCATCACAAAGAGGGAAACTATGCTCTAGAAAAAGCAAGAAAGTAATCTTTCAAAAAACCTAAAGAAGATAGCCATATGAACAGAATTCCAACTCTAGCAACAAAAATAGCAGAAAGCAACAACGACTTTTTCATAATATCTCTTAATATCAATGGACTCAGTTTCCCAATAAAAAGACATAGACTAACAGACTGGTTACATAAACAGGACCCAACATTTTGCTGCATACAGGAAATACACCTCAGGGACAAAGACAGACACTACCTCAGGGTAAAAGTTTGGGAAAAAAATGGTTCCATTTGCTTGGAAAATTGTTTTTCAGCCTTTCAGCGAATGGTTCCAAGAAATAAGCTGGAGTAGCCATCTAATATTGAATAAAATCAACTTTCAACCTAAAGTTATCAAAAAAGATACGGAGGGACACTTCTTACTCATCGAAGATAAAATTTACCAGGATGAACTCTCAATTCTGAATATCTATGCTTCAAATGCAAGGGCATCCACATTCATTAAAGAAACTTTAGTGAAGCTCAAAGCTCACATTGCACCTTACACAATAATAGTGAGAGATTCCAACATCCCACTCTCATCAATGGACAGATGCTAGAATCAGACACCAAACAGAGACACAGTAAAACTAACAGAAGTTATGAAAAAATTGAATTTAATAGATATCTAAAGAAAAAAAGGATACATCTTCTTCTCAGCACCTCATGGTACCTTCTCCCAATTTGGCCATATAATTGGTCATAAAACAGGCCTCAACAGATATAAAAATATTGAAATTATCCCATGCATCCTATCAGATCACCACAGACTAAGGCTGATCTTCAATAACAGCATAAATAATAGAAAGCCCACAAACACGTGGAAGCTGAACAACACTATACTCAATGATAACTTGGTCAAGGAAGGAATAAAGAGATTAAAGACTTTTTAGAGTTTAATGAAAATGAAGCCAAAATATACCCAAAAGTATGGGACACAATGAAAGCAGTCCTAAGAAGAAAATTCATAGCTCTGAGTGCCACCAAAAAGAAACTAGCAGCTTGGCAGCACACCTAAAAGCTCTAGAACAAATGGAAGCAAATTCACCCAAGAGGAGTAGAAGGCAGGAAATTAACTCAGGGGTGAAATCAACCAAGTGGAAACAAAAAGAATCAACCAAACCAAGAGCTGGTTCTTTGAGAAAATCAACAAGATAGATAAACTCTTAGCCAGACTAACTAGAGGGCAGAGGGACAGTATCCTAATTAACAAATTCAGAAATAAAAGGAAGATATAAAAACAGAATCTGAGGAAATCCAAAAAAATCATCAGATCCTACTACAAAAGCCTATACTCAACAAAACTGGAAAACCTGGATGAAATGGACAAATTTCTAGACAGATACCAGGTACCAAAGTTAAATCAGGATCAGATTTATGATCTAAACAATCCCATATCCCCCCCCCAAATACTAACAGTCATTAATAGTCTCCCAACAAAAAAAAAAAAAGTCCAGGACCAGATGTGTATAGTGCAGACTTCTATCAGACCTTCAAAGAAGACCTAATTCCAATTCTCCTCAAACTATTCCACAAAATAGAAACAAAAGGTACTCTACCCAATTCATTCTATGAA
>NC_034596.1:73649443-73662668 GCF_900095145.1 Mus pahari
TGAGGTAACCCAATCACAAAAGAACTCACTTGATATGTACTCACTGATGTGGATATTAGCCCAGAATACACAAGATACAATTTGCAAAGCACATGAAACTTAAGAGGAAGGAAGACCAAAGTGTGGATTCTTCCTTCCTCCTTAGAATGGGGAACAAAATACCCATGGAGGGAGATACAGAGACAACATTTAGAGCTGAGATGGAAGGAATGACCATCCAGAGACTGCCCTACCCGGGGATCCATCCTATGAACAGCCTCCAAACCCAAACGCTATTGCATATGCCAGTAAGATTTTTCTGATGAGACCCTGATATAGCTGTCTCTTGTTAGGCTATGCCAGTGCTTGGCAAATACAGAAATGAATGCTCACAGTCATCTATTGGATGGAACACCGGGCCACCAATGGAGGAGCTAGAGAAAGTACCCAAGGAGCTGAAGGGGTCTGCAACCCTATAGGAAGAACAACAATGCGAACTAACCAGTACTCCCAGATCTCATGTCTCTAGCTGCATATGTAGTTGGCCATCTTTGGGAGGAGAGGCCCTTGGTCTTGCGAAGATTATATGCCCCAGTACAGGGAATGCCAGGGCCAGGAATTGAGAGTGCTGGGTTGGGGAGCAGGGTGTGGGAAGGGTATAGGGGAATTTCTGAATAGCATTTGAAATGTAAATGAAGAAAATATCTAATAAAAAAAGACAAAACAGCAACCAACAGATTGGGAAAAGATCTTTACCAATCCTAAATATGATAGGGCACTAATATATCCAATATATATAAAGAACTCAAGAAGTTGGACTCCACAAAACCAAATATCCCTATTAAAAATGGGGTACAGAGCTAAACAAAGAATTCTCAACTGAGGGATACGAATGGCTGAGAAGGACTTAAAAAAAAAAATGTTCAACGTCCTTAATCATCAGGGAAATGCAAATCACAACAACCCTGAGATTCCACCTCACACCAGTCAGAATGGCTAAGATCAAAAATCAGGTGACAGCAGATGCTAGTGGGATTGCAAGCTAGTACAATCACTGTGGAAATCAGTTTGGCAGTTCCTTAGAAAACTGGACTTAGTTCTACCAGAAGATCCAACAAAACCAGTCCTGGGCATATACTCAGAAAATGCTCCAACTTGTAATAAGGACACAGGCTCCACTATGTTCATAGCAGCTTTATTTATAATAGCCAGAAGCTGGAAGGAACCTGGATGTTCCTCAACAGAGGAATGGATATAGAAAATGTTTAGCAGTGTTTTCCAGAAACCTAGAATATCCAAAATACAATCTCCAAAACACAAGAAAATCAAAAATAAACACGTGGATACTTCATCCCTCCCTAAAATAAGGAATAAAATACCCATGAAAGAAGTGGCAGAGACAAAGTTTGGAGCTAAGACGGAAGGATGGACCACCCAAAGAATGCCCCACCCGGGGATCCATCTCATAATCAGCCACCAAATACAGACACTATTGCATATGCCAGCAAGATCTTGCTGAAAGGACACTGATATAGCTATCTCTGTGAGGCTATGCCAATGACTGGCAAATATGCCCACAGTCATCTATAGGATAGAACACAGAGACCCCAATGGAGGAGCTAGAGAAATTACCCAAGGAACTGAAGGGGTCTGCAACCCTGTAGGTGAAACAACAATATGAACTAATCAGTACCCCCAGAGCTCCTGTCTCTAGCTGCATATATAGCAGAAGATGGCCTAGTCAGCCATCGTTGGGAAGAGAGGCCCCTTGGTCTTGCAAACTTTATATGCCCCATACAGGGGAATGCCAGGGCCAAGAAGTGGGAGTGGGTGGGCAGGGGAGCAGGGTGGGGGAGGGTATAGGAGACATTCCGGATAGCATTTGAAATGTAAATGAAGTAAATATCTAATAAAATAAGTTTAAAAAAAGAAAATGTGGTACATTTACACAATGGAGTACACTCAGCTATTTAAAACAATGAATTCATGAAATTCTTAGACAAATGTTTGGATCTGTAGGATATCATCCTAAGTGAAGTAAGCCAATCACAATGAATGGTATACACTCAATGATAAGTGGATATTAGCCCAGAAGCTCAGAATCCTTCTTACAAGGGGGAACAAAATACCCATGGAAGGAGTTACAGAGACAGTTTGGAGCAGAGACTGAAGGAAAGACCATTCAGAGACTGCCCCATAAACAACCACCAAACCCAGACACTATGACAGATGTCACCTTGCTGACAGGAACCTGATACAGCTTCTGCAAATACAGAAGTGGATGCTCATAGTTATCCATTGGATGGAGCACAGGGTCCCCAATGAAGGAGCTAGAGAAAGTACCCAATGAGCTGAAGGGGTTTGCAGCCCCATAGGAGGAACATCAATATGAACTAAACAGTACCCCCAATCAAAGAAAATACATGATAGGACTAGTGGCTCTAGCTGCATATGTAGTAGAGGATGGCCTAGTTGGTCCTCACAGGACTTGGTCCTGTGAAGGTTCTATGCCCCAGTAGAGGGGAATGCCAGCACCAAAAATGGGAGTGAGTGGGTTGGGGAGCAGAGGCAGGGGGGAGATGGATAGAGGATTTTCAGAGGGGAAACTAGGAAAGGGGATAACATTTGAAATGTAAATAAAGAAAATATCTAATTAAAAAATGTGAGAAAAAAAAGGTTAGATATACCTTTGATAGCACAGGGAATTAATTATTTGTGAACAGGTAATATGCCACCCCTCCTGAGAGCTTTTGTTTCAACTCACATGGAAAGAGGGAACAGACTCCAGCGAGAATCCTGCTGTTTGGGTACACTTGTATGTACATGTGTGCATATACTCTCTCCCCGACACGCATACACAATACAGAATAATAAATGTAATTTAAAGTTTGTTAAAGTTCTCCATGAAAAATTACAATTCACTTTATAAATGAAGCACAAACCTAAAACAATAAGTAGTATATAAACTTAGAGACAAATTCTGTAGATAAAAATAAACCCAGGAAGTATGATGATTGACAGTCTAGGCAGGAAATACCATTGTAATTAAAATAGGGCCATCCATTAAGGAAGATAACATTTGAGCAATGACCTAAAGAAGGAAAGAGGAGTGAATCATGTAAAATGATTCTGCCCCTTTTAGTGTAGAGCTAAATCGTGACTGTTTTATGTTTTAACAGGGAACCCATTGGAAGGCAATTTTAACAGTATAGGAGAAAAATTACGAATGAGGCAGAACAAAAGAAGGAGGGGTAAGAATGGAAATCTGTGGACTGGGGAGGAGAGAAGACAGGAGAAAGCCCTGACTGTCCTTAAACACATGATTCTTTTGCCTTAGCCTCTCAAGTGCTAGAATTAAAGTCCACCATGCATAGCCAACTGATATATTTTAAAAGAAATAACAGATGAAAAAAGAAAATGAGAAAAGCCATTATTTGTCAGGATTTGGCTTTAATGGTTTGAGAAATGTATTGCCATTTAGTGACATGAAGAACATTGAAGGATAGGAAAATCTAGGAAATTAAATTATGTTTTTACTTCAATGACAGAAATATGAATTGCTGTAGAGCTCAAAGCAAATGTCTGAAGAATTTTTCAGTTATGGATATAAATTAAAATCCAGGACAATTGAGGAGATCACCTAGGTGTTAGCTAAAATTAATGTGTATTTATTGGTACTACTTCCCCTGATGGTTTTTCCTAACCTAATTTTAAAGATGTAGGGAGTTTTTAGAAATTATCCCCACTGCTCACTCATAAAGAATGGAAGGAATCTCACTGAATCAGAACCTTGACCTGCACAGAAAATACCATTAGTTGGCCATCCTCAAATTTTACCTTGATGTGAATTTTCCAAAGTACCTCCTTGCTGGAAACTGTTTGCACTGGAGGTAAGTGTGAAAGGGGAGGTTGTGGGGAGTGATGGGTTGAGGGCTTCCTTAACCTTTCTCAGACCTCAGAACTGCTTTGATTCTGAGGAAGAGAAGGTTCAGGCTGGTTCTTCTTTCCCTGAACCAGTTCATAGAGCCCTAAATTTGACCTGCTTTCCTCAAACTGGGAATCAGAAATCCCTTTTCTCTTCTGTTTTTCTGCTGCAGAAATTCCCAACATTCCCATTTTGTGGGCTCCAGAAAGGGGTAAGCGAAGACTTCAATCCCAGCCAATCATTTTCAGATTAATACTTTTTAGTGTTTTGGTTTATTTTCCCATCATAAAAAAACTGCTTTGACCCATTTTTCCCATTAATTTAATTTCCTTGTGGATTGTTACATATCTATGTCCTAGGGTAATTCTATATCCCTGGGCAATAGAATTTAGACTCATCTGCTGTTTCCATTTGTGTGCTATTTCTTGTGAATTCTCATGTGCAGTTTATGAATTATTTCTTAGATGGAAGACACCCAGTTCAGGGACTTTTTGCTCCGCAGTCTCATCTTTTCCTGAATGGTGTTTTGTTCCCCTGCTGACAGCTTGTCATTACCTTTCTCAACTGCTTCTGATGATCGGCCATTGCTTCTCTACTGTCCTGTCTTCTGTTTGATTGCCTGTGGATTATCTCCACTTTTTACCTATTTTGATCTGCTGAAAATTTTGTTTTCTTCACTCACTGGTGCTTTACCCATCAGCAAATGCTCTGGTACTTCCATATCCATCTGCTATTTCAGCATTTAGACTCCCAGCATTGTGTATCTGCTCCTGTACCATTCCCCTATACTGTGGCCTACAAAGTTCATCATCTGCCTGCCTGATTTCGCCCTGCCCAGTATGCTTGCAATAGTGTAAGTAGGTACAGATTATTTAGCACTTCTTTTCTAAATGCCTTTTCCCTCTGGATTGGACTGCTGACTAGGTTGCCTGACTATTGCCTCTTCTTCCTATTTGCTCCCATTGGCTGTACGCTTGTTTTATTTGAGACATGGCATTCATCCCCAGTGAATTTGTGACTTGCTAGTTTGCTCCTACTGCCTTCCTTTGTATTTCTCTGCATCTAATGAATCAGTAACATTGTTCCCTGTTGTCTTTAACACTGATCAGATGTTACTTCCAAGGAAAATTTGCCTATATTTTGTCCAAATATGTCTTAGGAATAGAAAATGATTTGTTACTTAACAGCCAGGTCAGTTTACTCCTAAACTGACTCAAAACTCAATTACCACCTGTTATTTTTGCTTGTAATACAAGTCTCCATTCTTCTCTTTTTTTGAGGATATTTTTAAAACATGCATCATTCTTGCCTCATATGTTCAGCATCATATGTTATACACATTGTTTTCTTATGTGTGGGATCTTTCAAAAATGTTCCATGTTATAAATTTAGTTATGAATTTATTTTACATAATTCTCAAAGATTTCGTCAAGACAGTTTGCTTAATTTTATACTTTTCAGTAGCAGAAAAAAATTACCTTGAACAATATTTAATTATTTTGTATTTCTTAGTAGTTCTCATTAGAGTAGTATCAGCTCTGCTCAGTCTTTTTCCTTGAAGAATATAATTTCTTCCTCCCCATAACTTAATAGTATCACTTATACTATTATAGTTCTTTTTGATGTATTCATCTTTCCCTCCTTTATAACTTCTTTTCTTGTGGGAGGGTAAAGTTTTAAAATTTACATTTTCTATGTCACAGAGTGTTTGGCATCTAAAAATATTTTATAATGTATATTTTGTAACCTTATATTGACATGAAAAGCCAAACATGAGAAACAGAGAAGAATTTTATAGTTTGTAAATCTAAAAATAAATGTAAAGTGGGATGTTTACAAGTACATACACGTGTGTGTGTGTGTAATTTTAAATGTCCTTTATATTTGCTGCATCATTGTCCTTGAAATATAAAAATTATAAATATCTATATTCAATTTTATTTAACTTTATCTAAAGCAAATGAGCTAAGGAAAAACCTGGAAAAGAAAGTGATAACATTAGAGATTAAGGGGGAAAGTATTAACAGGGTACTTCTAGGATTTCTGTCTTAATAAAGAAAGTAAGTAATATATATATATATGTGTGTGTGTGTGTGTGTGTACATAAATACACACATATACATATAATATATGCGGGTCTTTGGGGAAGCAGAGGCATGTAGATATATGTGAGCTCTAGACCAAGCCAGTCTGGTCTGCATAGTGAGGGCCAGGTCAGGCCAGGCCAAGAGAGACACAATGAGATCCTATCTCAGAAAAGAAAGAAAAATATATTGCTTAAAATTTACCACAGAATTTTAAATATATATATATATATATATAGATAGATAGATAGATAGATAGATATAGATATATATATCCAATATTCCATCCCTCACCCCTAGCAAACTTTATTTTCTGTTTTATCAATTTGCCTATTGTCTTCTGTCTTGTTTTACCTAACATAATGTTCCTAAGCTTCCATGTTGTAGCATGTGTCAGAAGTCCACTCCTCTTTTCAACTATATGTCTATGCCACAATTTATCACTTCAGCTGTTGAGTAAACACTTGAGTTGTTTCTGCCTTCTGGCTGTTAGCAGCAGTACTGCTGTGAATTTTGGTATACAAGACTTTTGTTTTGCTTTGTTTTCCCTGTTCCTTTTGCTTTATCAACAGAAGTATATGTAGGAATAAATTAATAGCAAAGAGTTCACAAAAACTGTTTAAAATGCATGAAAAGTCAGTAAGTCCAAGATATTGTAGTATTAAAAGAAAAATGATAAACTTTCGGACAAGCTATAAAAGGCCAGGTTCTAAGATTTAGGAGATTCAGGTGTGGTGGCACATGTCTTTAATCCCAGCACTTGGGAGGCAGACACTGGTGAATGTCTGTGAGTCAAATGCCAATCTAGTCTATAAATCAATTCCATAAAAGCCAGGACTACACAGAAACCTGTCTTGAAACTTGGAAAAGGGATAACATTTGAAATGTAAATAAATAAAATATCCAATGAAAAAAAAGAAAAGAAAAAATTAAAGTTTTGGGTTGTTTGTTTTAAACAACAGAATGGTGTATAGTGTACATTTAAGAGAAGAGAGGTATTTGAAAAGCAAGGTTTCAAAAAGGTGACTAAAATAAGCAGAGTTATATTTAGACTCTAAATTGTATAAGAATTAGAAGTTTAAAGCCAGGTGTGATGGCACATGCCTTTAATCCCAGCATTCAGGAGGCAGAGTTGGCAGATTTCTGAGTTCGAGGCCAGCCTGGTCTGCAAAGTGAGTTCCAGGACAGCCAGGGCTATACAGAGAAACCCTGTCTTGAACAACCCCCCCCCCCCAAAAAAAAAGAAAGAAAGAGAATTAAAAGTTTAATTTTTTTTTTTTAATCATGGACAACAAATGTACTTACAAAGACTTTCCTAAAACAGATTATTGGTCTGTGAGTTACAATAGTTGGTGTATGTGTATCACAGTATTATCTAAATTTAATTCTTTTTTTCTCTTTTATTGATAATAATTTTTACACATAATATCCTGATTATAGTTTTCCCTCCATCTACTCCTCTCAGTTTTTCCCCACCCCCTCTTGCATCTAATCTTACTCCCTTTCTGTCTGTTAGAAAATAAATATGCTTCTGATGTAGAATGATAAAACAGAATAAAACTAACACATTGGAATAGGACAAAACTGAAAAAAGGACCTCAGAAAAGGCACAAGAAACAGATATGGATGCAGTGACACACTCCATTGTATACTTAAAAGTCCCATTAAAACGCTAAGCTGGAAGCCATAATGTATATGCAGAGGTTCTGTGTGGGGGAAGTATATGTATGTGTGTGTGTGTGTGTGTGTGTGTGTGTGTGTGTGTGTGTGTGCATGTCTGTGAATAAAAAAATAAGGAAAAAAGTGACATGACATAATGAGACAAGGAGCCTCCAGTGATCTGGTTGAGTTTGTTTTCTCTTGCTCATCTGCTGCTGGATATGCAGCTCTACCCTTAAGAGTGGTTTGTTTCCCACTGAGCCTTTAGCTCTGGGATCCCATAGAGTCCAGGCAGATGCCTAGCTTGTCTCAGTCTCTGTAAGTTCATATGTGTGCTTATTCTGTTGATGCTAAATCTAATCCTATACCACAGTGTCAAGACTTAAAGAAATAAAGTTAGTCATTTTCTTCAAGAGTTTGAACTGGGATATTTAAAATAATAATAAATAAGGGATAAAAATACTTTGAATACATGAAACTATGTCTTACTCATATTCAACCTTTGTTGGGGTAAATTTTGTTTATTCTTTATCAACTGAGTCTCTGTACTAAACTAAAACAGAAAACACATTGGATTCCAGGAGAGGAATAAAATTCAACAACAACAATAAAATGCATTTTTAGTATCATTGACCATACTGTGAAATTTTGTTTTCTAATTCTAATTCGTGGAGAGAAAATTTCAAAGTTAGATTGTTTGCATGTAAAATAATCATTTTCCTTCTCTAAGCCTCACTAGAGAAGAATCCCTTCCGAACTGAGGAGATGGCTCAATGGGTAAACAACATGAGTTTGAATCACCAACACCTAGATTAAAGCTGTATGTGAGAACTGTTGTTTTATTATAGCCTGAGTTATAAGGGTTCACAAACATGTTGGTCACATCACTTGCTAGCTAACCAACCCAGCCTAAATGGAATGCTCTAGGTTCAGTAAGAGACATTGTCTCAAAAATTAAACAGTGATAGAAGATAACTGAAGTTGTCCTCTGGATTCCATATAGGTGCATATAGGAAACCTACCATATATACAAGTGTACATACATTTGTTTACTACACATTCATATATTTCAAAAGAATGACCTCTTTATTTAAACCTCATCCCTGCCCTCAGATGGTGACAATAATTTGTATTTTATTTGAATTCTCTTTAATTTAAAGTTTTTTTAATTAAAAATAGTTTTTCATGTACTCAGTTCTGATTATTGTTTACTTTCTCCAGTTCTTTGCAGTTTCTATGATCCCTTTCTGCATCTCTTTAGGAAACAGACAGGTGTTTGAGAAATAATAATAAAATAAAATAAGAAAATATAAAATAAAATCAAACAACTCTAAATAGGACAGAACAACCAAGAACAAGAGCCAAAGAAAAATTAGAAAAACATATGAATACGAAGATGCATAGGTTCAAATTGGGAGCCATAATATCTACTCAAAGGACCTATAAAGTAAAAAAATTAAAAATCAGGGGATGGAGCGATAGCACTGACTGCTCTTTCAGAGGTCCTGAGTTCAATTACCAGCAATCACATGGTGGCTCAAAACCATCTGTAATGGGATCTGCTGCCTTCTTCTAGTGCGTCAGAAAACAGTTACAGTGTACTCACATACATAAAATAAATAATTCTTTAAAAATTAAATGCCAAGATTATTAATTTTGTATCCTGCCATTTTTCTCAAAAGAGTCACTTATGTATATTATATCATCCACAAATAAGGATACATTGGAAATATTTTTAATACTAATGCCTATGAATTCAGTAACATTGAGATTTCATGTGTGGTTATAAGTTGTCAAAATTTAAAGTGAAATAGCTGAATAAAATAGATAATAGAGTTAAATATTCAGTAGGTTGTACTTAAATGTAATTGTAAACACACTGAGAAATATTTGACTGTTGTGTTCTCTTGTTCCAGTTAGTAGTGACAGCATTCAAGAGTTTCTCTTGTCATTTAAAACTTACTTGAACTCCTAATGTGAAAAAGTTAAGACATATTCATTAGCTTTTACTGTGTATTTGATAAACTAGTCTTCTGAACTTGGAATCCATTTTTCTTCTTTATATTGATGCACTCAATCTTGAGTCCTGGTTCTTTTAAAATTCCATAGGGTAACTTTTTTTCCCCCATGGATTATTTATTTATTTATTTATTTATTTATTTATTTTTGAGACAGGCTCCCATGTAGCCCAGGCCAGCCTTTGACTTACCATGTAGCTGAGGGTAACCTTAAATTTCTGGTCCTTCTGTCTCCATCTCCGAATTCTAGAATTATGGGTATGTTCCACCATGGCAGGTTTGGGGTTCTGTTGAGCCTAGTCCATGTTCTAGAGGTACTCTCCCAAATGAACTATATACCCAGGCCCTAAATGTATTTCTAATATGCTATAAAACATTTTTATCATCAAACACAATTTTCTCTTGACATAATTTGCCTAGGATTTTTGATAATGTCACCTACGACCTAGTTTCTAAATTAATATTCTTTACCTGGATTTAACTATATCCTAAAGCCAGTACTAAACTTCCCTTTGCTCTCCCATCTGGTTTGGGTTGTTTTATTTTGTTTTGTTTTTGTCAGCTTTTTAAGGTCTCCACTTGTCTCCTCCATGGCTAGCTCAGCTGTGACTTCAGTGGCTACTCTGACTTGGTAGTACCCTAAGCACACACAGCCTGTTAGTCCAAACGTTCAGATTTTCAATAGGGTAACTTTACTAACCTGTTTTTTCCTCTATATTCCAATTTTTTCTACTAATTTTAAAAGAGATTTATTTATTTTATGTAAATACACTGTTGCTCTTCAGACACACTAGAAGAGGGGATCAGATCCCATTACAGGTGGTTGTGAGCTACCATTTAGCTGCTGGGAATTGAACTCAGGACCTTTGGGAGAGCAGTGACTGCACTTAACCACTGAGCCATCTGTCCATCCACCCTACTAATATTTTTATTGTCATAATATAGGTATGAAGAAAGTTTCCTTTTCAAGAGAAAAACACTACAATATTTAACATATTTTAGCATTAATAGTTTAAAAGATTGTTCTTTGCTTGTATTCACACTGAAAATCACTTTAAAACAGGCCACAAAAGAGATTATGTAATGTAGAGATCTAAGATAAAAAAGACTAATGTGATTTTATTTGTAATGAGTATTTTTTCTTGTGGTCTTTGAACTCCTGTTTTAATTTCAAAGAAACTGAAAATACAGTTGTGTGTTTCCTTTGTGTGACAGCCAATATACGCCAATATCTCATCCTTATGACGCATCAAATCCTTTCATATTTCATAACCAACCCCCTCAAAATTGTGAATAACTACTGTCTAGCAAACTTATCACTGTTAAATTTTTCTACTCATTTCTCTACCAAGTAGTACTTATGTTTATTCAGGATCTTGCAAAGAGCATGATTACAAGGCAGCCTTCCTCCTGTCAACATTTGTAGTACAAGTTTTACTCCTCATTCTCTGGTGTATAACTATTAATAATAGCAGTCATCAGTACACTAATCCTACTTCCTCTGACATTTTAGTCCTTTTCCCTCTATTATTATATATTTTAGGAGTGCTATGAAAATTAACTGTGGCATAAAATGTTAGGTTGGTAATAAAGAGATGGTTAAAAAAATACTAAATCAGGATAACAGGATGCATTTGCAAATGAAAACACTTGCCACCAAGTCTGAGACCCCAGGGTCTCAGGGAATAACACAGTGGAAGAAAAGAACCAACTCCCAAGCATCATCCTTTGGTCCACATGGATGCAGTGGAATTTGTGCCCCACACATACAATCACACACAGATAAATAGAATACTTATTTTTGGTTTTCTTTATTTTCATGTGTTTGGTTGGTTTTTATTCTTGTGTTTTCTTTTTGGAAACAGGGTTTCTCTGTGTAGCCCTGGTGGTCCTGGAACTCATTTTGTAGACTAGGCTGGCCTCAAATTCTGAGATCCATGTGCTTCTGCCTCCTGGATTCTAGTGTTAAAAGGCTTGTGCCACCACCTCCCAGTTGGAATAATAACTTTTAAAATATATTAAATTTCCTCAAATTGAGAAATCTTCACAAAACTACTATATTTATATTCAGCAGCTATTTAGCAGTTTTAAATTGATACCTGCACAAGTTTACTATTTAGGTATCTGGTTATTTACAAATGTAAGGTAAGACCAAAGTTGATTTTATCTTAGAATGCTGTTTTTTAATTAAATTTGCTCTGATGATTTCAGAGTATATAATGCATTCTCATACTTGGATCACCCTCCTTATCTCCCTCCCTCCCCTGTAAACTGATCTCCTCTTTCCAGATCTCTGTCCCACATTCTTGTCTTTGGTTTACTTTGTGATCCATCACATTTAACCAGTGCCATTTGTGTGACCATAGGTTTGGACCTCTCCATTGGAACTTGGTGAGCTTACAAGTTGATACACAATGACTGTGGCTTTCTCCCTCCCCTCTCTAGAATGCTTTTTGTTACATTGTAATGTTGTATACTTACAAAGAAATTAAGATATTTTCTTCATAACATGCTACTTCTAGATCCAACTCCTGAGACCTGATTCTTCAAATGCTCAGGAATCAAGTCTTCTCTGGTTGGTTGATAGCCATAGTGCTATATTGCATGTGTAAATACTTATAAGCCAGAAGTAGCAGTTTTCTTGTAAAGATCATAAGAAACTAAAAGAAACTTTACCTGTGTTTTTTTTTTCCTTTACTGCCTACTAATCAAAATTAATACATTTTCTGAGAGAAATACAAGGAAGCAAGCTACCCTGCTTCTCAAAACTGTTAGTTAACTACAACATAAAATAGTAACCGCCTGTAGAAAATGCCTCTTTAATGAGCAAGTCTGTTGTTAAATTTCTCTATTTCTTTTTTAGTGTCAAGACATAAGGGTGTTAGGTCTCTAACAAGGGACAAAAGACTATGTAAGGTACCTGTTAACATATTAAAATGGCCTCTGGCGAGTCAGTCTCTCCCTGTCCATGTGTGTTGCAAGATCCTCTTGCCTGGCATACCTACCTGAAATGGTCTGTCCTTTTCCAACTTCTGTGATCCATAACCCAGCCATTTTGATTATGTGATCCTTTTTGGCCTCTTAGCCCCTTGGCTGCCATCCCAGATTCTCTTGCTCCAATCCCCTCTCTTCTCTCCCCTCTCCCTTCTCTTCTAACTCTTCCCCCTTCTCTGCTCTCCTCTCCCCATCTCCCCTTTCTCTCTCCCCATTCCCCTTTATTCTTTCCCCTAACCCTTCTCCCTATATTTCCTCTCCTCAAATGCCCCAGAAGACTTAGTTTGCTGGGCACGTTCACTTTGGACACTCCCATATGTCTCTGTTTCTGTCCCCCCAGGAGTGGTCATGCCCTTCTTTTATTTATTTATTTTTTTCATTCAAGAGGCACAGTGATATATATTGCATAATGTTTGTATTATGTATTAGGTATTAAGGATAGCAAAAACCATTCTCAACAATAAAAAAACCTCTGGTGGAATCACCATGCCTGACCTTAAGCTGTACTACAGAGCAATTGTGATAAAAACTGCATGGTACTGGTACAGCGACAGACAAGTAGGTCA
>NC_034596.1:73664358-73679891 GCF_900095145.1 Mus pahari
GGGGGGGAGGGGGGGATAGGGAACTTTCGGGATAGCAGGGGGAGGGGGGGATAGGGAACTTTCGGGATAGCATTTGAAATGTAAATAAAGAAAATAATAATAATAAAAAAGAAATTGTCAATCCATAAATGATTTTATAACTGAAATCACTTAGTTGGAGAGCATTAGTTGAAGGATAATCCTGACTTGGTCAGTCTGATGTTTATCTGCATCATTTTGAGACATAAATATAAATCAATTCATTAAAATTCATTATTTTAAAAATATAAAGATTCATTAAGATTTATTAAAAACTTCATTTTTGACATCCACACTCTTATAACTGTGGTCAGACTCAGAAACACATTGAATCTAAGCCATAAGATTAGCAAAATGCTGTTTTTTCTAGAAAGTTATTTGTTCTTTGTAGGTCCTATTTTGAATATTTCTGTCATATTTAAGTTTGTTTCAGTTATCCTTATGCTTTGGAATATTCACTGCTAACAAGTTTGTAGATAGAAAATTATTGAACTTGAAAAATTTAGAAATCATGATATATCTATAGATATAAACTAGAAGTTACCTTATAGTTAGGACATTCAGCATACATAACCACCTTTAGCAATCATTATTTTAACAAATCATTTTCCTGAACTCTCTCTCAGTTTTCACATAGAAATTTCAAAGTAGACATTAGCGTACAGTTAATATAAATTGTATTTGATCATCTATCTAGACCTTGAAAGCATTTTGTATACTTTTCTAGTATTTAAAAATCCAGTCTTCAAGAGAATCTATTTGATAGTCACTTAAAAATACCAATTACAAGGCTTAAAATCATTTAACAAGAGAATCAAAATAGAGCTTGTAATTTTTCTAGAGGAAAATGTGTATGTGTGAGTCCTTTTCAAACTGAGATGATTTTCTTTAGATTTTTTTTTACAGGAAAAATACTTCTAGAATTGAATGGGGAGAGGCAAGGCATGTCATTGAGCATGCTAAGGCATAGAATGCCCCCTGTAGTAAAGAATTGTCTAGCCCAAAGTTATTTAGTGGGTAAGTAAGACGTTAATCTGTTTTGTCCAAGAATGGACTCATTTCTGAAATCCTGACTGAAGTAGAATCCCTGGATCAAAGCTAAACTAGACTATGTGGTGATTATGCATTGTGGTAGGGGGTGAAAAAAATTAAAAAAAAAAATACTGCTTTATTGTCACCAAAGTCTGGGTGTTCTGGAAGAGTCTGGATAATTACAGGTTGAAGTACAGACCTGATTTTGATATTTCAGTCTATATTTCATTAAGAAACAGCTCAAATAGAATTTTTGAGTTTTTGGAAAAATATTCTTACTAAAGAGAATTAAGTTTTTCTATAAGCTTTTCAATTAGTGTATATAAATACTAAAATTTTTATTGGATTTTTTTATTTGCTTTTCAAATGTTATCCCCTTTCCAGATTACCGCCCCCCAAAACCTCCCATACCATCCTCCCTTCTCCTGCTTCTATGAGGGTGTACCCCCACCCACCCACCCACCCACTTCTGCCTCTATGCCTTTGTTCCCCTACACTGGGGCACTGAACCTTCAGAGGACCAACGGCCTCTCCTTCCCATTGATGACTGACAAGGCCATCCTCTACTACATATGCAGCTGGAGCCATGAGTCCCTCCATGTGTATTCCCTGGTTGGTAGTTTAGTCCCTGGAAGCTCTGGACAGTCTGGTTGGTTGATGATGTTGCTATCCCTGTGGGGTTGCACACCCCTTCAGCTTCTTCCGTCCTTTCTATAACTCTTCATTGAGGACCCCCGTGTTCATTCCAATGGTTGGATGCCAGCATCTGCCTCTATATTTGTCGGGCTCTGGCAGAGCCTCTCAGGAGACAGCTATATCAGGCTCCTGTCAACATGCACTTCGTGGCATCCACTATAGTATCTTCGTTTGGTGGCTGGATATGGGATGGATCCTCAGGTGGGCAGTCTCTGGATGGCCTTTCCTTCAGTCTCTGCTCCACACTTTGTCTCTGTATTTCCTCTCGTGAGTATTTTGTTCTCCCTTCTAAGAAGCACTGGAGCATCCATACTTTTGTCTTCCCTCTTCTTGAGCTTCATGTGGTCTGTGAATTGTATCTTGGGTATTCCGAGCTTCTAGGCTAATATCCACTTATCAGGAATAAAAAAGGAATAAAAAATAATAATTTTTAGTGCATAACTATAGCAATTTAAAAAAAAAAAAAGAATTGATAAAACTTGTTTGACTTACCAGATGGAACTATTTGTCACAAATAATCATGGGCACATGCTTATTTTTATATATGCTGAAGGAAGTACAGGAAATTAATTACTGTTTCCCATTCAGATTAGACTTGTAATCCAGAAAATGCTGTTCCTTTCTACTTTTTCCCAATCTGCATTTGGTGTGGGGGCTGGGAGGGAAGCGATACTCAGAACTGTTTCTAGTAACTGCTCTCTATCTCCAAAATTTCTAGTTCTGGATAAATCTTTATTAAACTTTATAGATCTTTATTACCATGTTGAATTTTTCATTCATTTTCTTAAACAAAACCTGATGAATTTATACTTTCAATTTTACAATGCTTTTGGTAAGACTTTGTTTTTCACAAACATAATGTTTGACTACTATTTGTAACATCAAGCTCTATGTGATCTAGGTTCATGGGTTAATACGAATGTATATAAGCTTTGTGTTAAAGATAATATGTAAGCTTTAGGCAAAGATCCTTCCTATATCTACACGGAATATGGAGCCTTTTTCTGTTTAAAACATACCACATTAGATTAATAGGTTAAAACAAAATTTGAAGTAAACAACATGAATTACCTTTTCAATTTTTCTACTGGTATACTTTCTGCTTTTGACATAGTCACAATTATTAGTGTGTCTCATTATTTACTTTTTCAAAGTAAATAAATCATGTTTCTTGTATTGTGTGAAACAACAGTGTTAACTATTTAAGTAGAGAATGCACATGTATTTAAACTGAGTCACCATAAATTAAAACTTCTGATTTCTTTTTTCCCTAGGCTAAATAGTACATTTTTAAAAACAGTATTCATGAAATCCAGTAGAGAACTGCTTTAGTGAAGTGTCACACTATGGGAAGATACTATCACACATTAAATATATACATGGAAAAGTGAGCAGCAGCACGGTCATGCATAGGAATATTTTATTTAAATTAACAACAAGTTTTATGTCCATGCATTTAGTGCTGACCACTAGAGATTTCATGTTCTATCAGGGGCGCATACCTGGATAAATTCAATTCTTTCTTTCTCAGAAAAAAAATTGATTGTCTATAGCTCTTCACCTAGGGGTGGGGCCTTGTGAAATGTTCCCCAGACCACACTGCCATTTCATTAATGTCATTGCATGGGTATTGTCTAGGCAGTCATGCTGATGAGGTTTCAGTGATGCAGCATATTTGCATACAACTTTGATGCCAGCACTCAGGTTTGTATACAATGGAACGGCATCATTCATCTCCTTTTATACGAGCTTTCTTCTAATTTTCTTGTGTGTGTGGAGGTAAGGGTGAGGGTTCAAGTGCTTACAGTCACCAGAAATATACAACATAGAGTGTTGTCCTTCTTTAATAGCTCTCCACAGTCCCTTTTTTTTATTATTCTTTATTCCTTTTTTACAGTCCAGACTTCATCCCCCTCCTGGTCTGCCCCCCCAACCACTCCCCATCCATACCTCCTCCCCCTTGTCTCCAAGGGGATGTCCCCACTCCCCCACCCCAACCCCATCAGGCCTCCTTACTCCCTGGGGTTAGGAGCATATCTTCTCTCACTGAGGCCAGACCAGACAGTCCTCTGCTGTCTATGTGTCGGGGGTGTCCAATCAGCTAGTGTATGCTGCCTGGTTGGTGTTCAGCTTCTGAGAGATTGCAGAGGTCCAGGTCAGTTGAGACTGCTGGTCTTCCCATGGGGCTGCCCTCCTCCTCCTCAGCTTCTTCCAGCTTTCCCCCAATTTCAACCACAAGTCCTCAGCTTCCATCCATTGGTTAGATGCTAGTATCTACATGTGACTCTTTCAGCTGCTTGTTAGACCTCTCAGAGGCCTGCCATGCTAGGCTTCTGTCTGTAAGCACACCACAGCATCAGTAAGGGTCAGGGCCCTGGGCCTCCCCTTGAGCTAGATCCCAATTTGGGCCTGTCACTGGACCTCCTTTCTCTCATGCTCTTCTTCATTTTTGTCCCTGTAGTTCCTTCAGACAAGAACAGTTCTGGATCAGAGCTTTTGACTGTGGGATGACAACCCCATCCCTCCACTTGATGCCCTGTCCTTCCACTGGAGGTGGACTCTTCAAGTTACCCCCTCCACTGTATTTCTTCTTTTTCATCATTTCTTCTATTAATGAATTCTATGACTAAGTCATAGAATATATAATATTCATAGTAAGTTTTTCAAACAATAGTTACATCATTTTCTTCACTCCTTTTCCTCCCTTCAAACCCTCTCATGTACCACCCACCCATCCTTGACTCTTAATCAAATTTGTAGCTTCTTTTTCTTTGTTGATCTCTCTGTCTGTCTGTCTAGCCACCTCTCTAAATATTAATTTTATGTTTGTATATATTCAGAAATACATAATACAACTTTCTTAGTAAATATAATGTTCCATATATGTATATGATCTCACGGGTATTTGAAGTTGTATTACCAGTTGAGGACTTCCCTGGGGAAGACCATTCATCCAGCTCTCTGCATTCCCTTTACTGCTTTGTCCAGAACTGAGACCTTCCATGTTAGCATGTCCATTGATGTCGTCCTTTGCTCAGGTATTGTTTAGGCAACACGACTGCTTATGTGATTTTTATAGAGTTTTGGATGAGTAAGTGGGCAAATAGATGGATGGATTATAGCAAAAAGAAAGAAACAAAAAAAGCCTAATGGTAAATGCATTATATCATAGAATTTTCTTTGTAGATTTGAAAACTACCCTGCTAACAAAGTTACGTATACAATACAATATTATTAATAAAAATTCATTGCATTGTATATTAGTACTCCTGAAATTATTCCATTCCCTCCTCAATAGCTACATATGACTTACTTGTAGATTTATTTTTTATTTTATTTGTATGTGTATGCATGCAAGTGGGGGCTGTGGGAATGCATGTGCACACTCACATCACATGTGAACAGGTGTCATGGAGGCTAGAAGAGGTTGTAGGATCCCCTGGAAATGTATGTTGCAGATAGTTGTGAACTGCCTGCAAGTGTCCTGAGAACCAAATTCATACTCTCTAAAAGCTACAAGTTCTTACCATGCCTGTCAAGTTACACACACCAAAAGTTACACAGATTTACACCTCATAGTTATATGAAGTGGGGCTGGGTGATGGCTTGATGGTTAAGAATACTTTTTTAAAATACTTATCCCACCCCTTGGGTTTGCATAACTGGGACTGGATAATATTTATATAGATGTCAGCCTCTAGTGATAGTCAAGGGCCAATTGGTAAAAACCTATTCTTTTCTCGTTCAAGAAACAGCAGAAATTATTTTAACAGTTTTGAATCTACTATAATCCATTCAAAACATTCATTTCTAGGTTTTATTATGTTTACATTAGCCTCAGTCAGTATTCTCTTTCACTGAGTCTTACCGGGCCAGCATATAGAAATGACTGGATATTTCAAAACTACAGCTAGACAGAGAAGATACAAACATCACTTGAGAGACAAAAATCATATTGTTAAGTCTAATCTTTAGTATGCCACCAGATACTTACAGAGGTTGCCACAGAACTGATTATTATGGCAAATTTTGAAATATAGAAATTCAAGTAACATGTTTGCTTCAATGTGAAGACATCAGGAAAATATACCTGTACTTATTAAGTTACCTATTTTTACCCAATTTGTCTTCTCACTAGGTCTGTATTTAATTCTAGTGAAGTATTCTCACATTTATATCATCTATAAAGTTGAATGTAAAATGTTCACTGAAAATCAGGGTGTCACACATCCCTGTCATCAACTATGATTTTCAAGTATGCTCTTTAAGTATCATAGGTATCAGCTGAAAATTGCTTAAAATGGCAATTCTGAAGCCCTATCCATACATTATAAATTGAAGCATGTTAGAATCATGCCCAAGTATCTGCATTATAGCAAAGTTTCTAGAAGATGTTGATGTACACTACATTTTGAGAACTGTTGCCCTAACCATATTCATCTTGATGGCATAACAAAGTTATCACCATCCAGTATGTGGTGTTTCTGTTATGCTTCTGTACTCACCACATAATCTTTGGTATTTATGGTTATTTATTCATCACATGGCATTGTCGTATTTGTTAGCAGGATGCTTTATAAAATCTACCTAGTCAAGTAGCAAGTATGTGAATACAAATAAAATTATTGCACTGTTTTGGTTTGTTTTATTTTCATTTGGTTAGGTTTGGTTTGGTTTTTTGAGACAGGGTTTCTCTGTGTAGCCCTGGTTGTCCTGGAACTCAGTAGACCAGGCTGGCCTGGAACTCAGAAATCCACCTGCCTCTGCCTCCCAAGTACTGGGATTAAAGGCGTGTGTGCACCACCACTGCCTGGCTATTCCACTGTTAATAGGAGTATGCCTATATAATTAAGTAAAGCACTACACTAGAAGATTCTTCATGGCATCACTTTACATTTGCAATTATTTAGACTTAGTTATGTGTTCTATTAATATTAAAAGTCATATCATTTTATCAATAACTTTTTAATATCATTTCCCAATGAAGTTAAAGAGTGAGCGTGAATTTCATCAAGAACTCTAAATTATTTATGGTACAGTTTTTTAGTTTATAAAAATTAGCAGCCTTTGAAGGGTATTTTGGACTTTAATGTTATCTTCAAACTATAAAAATGAAGGAAGGCAAGTATGCTCACCCCTATACCACCAACACATAAACAATAAAGGAAATTGCAGTGTTTCTCAAGGGCAGTTAAGATTTCATTGTTAAGAATATATTTAAAGACTGAACATGGTGCTACATACTTGAAACTCAGCATTTAGAAAGCTGAGGTTAAGGCCTGCTTGGACCACTTAGTGTGTTCCAAGCTAGCCTAAGCTACATAGGAAAACCTGTCAAGAAAAAGTAGATTATTTTCAAGTTAAATACTTAAACAAAGGAAGTAGGTGTTTCCTAAACATCATTAATTTGCAACTGACTAGTTCCTAAACCATAATCTAAAACAGAAACCCTAATTTCTTTTTTTTAAAGAGTTGTTGTTGTTTTTTGTTGTTTGTTTGGTTGGTTGGTTTTGGTTTTGGTTTTTCTGAGACAGGGTTTTTTTCTGTGTAGCCCTGGAACTCACTTTGTAGACCAGGCTGGCCTCGAACTCAGAAATCCGCCTGCCTCTGCTTCCCCTAATTTCTACTATACGTTTTCAAAAAAGTAATTGATTAATTTAGAGCTTATAATTACAAAAATCTGAAATAGTACCATAAAACAATTATATAAAATTATCTCAAACTCTTAATGTCATCTTTTTAGCACTGATAATGGTTTATGTAAACACAATCGCAGGTGCAGATGGTTCTTATCTTTATTCTACTATTACTTGCGATTAAAAGTGATAGAGATGTTTTCTTACAACCTCTCTTCTGTTTGGATTTTCTAGTGTCTTAATATATTTTGTCTTGTTTTATTCTGAATTAGGTTTTATTTTCTTGCTTTATGCTTTGTTGTACTTTTCATATATGGCTGTAGATATTTGCATTCAGCTTTTGCCCTCGTTCCTGTCTTTCCAATACACACCTTAATTGGCTTTTGCTCTCTAAAGGTCAGAGAGAGCATTTCAGTATTGTTCCTTCACTAGCCAACACTTTCATGGTTGAATTATTGTTGTAAATTCCATATTATTTCAACTCTGCTTCTCAACTATTGATTATAAATATACATGTTTTCCAATTATCTGTTAATCTGATACAATCAAATCTGTAAGGTTATAAGTTGAAATGGAAAATAGGAACTGAAAACAATTACTTTTCTTGAATATCCATTCTATACTAGATTGCTTATATCTCATCATCATCATCTTAAAAGATGTAGTTATATTTTATTCATAAATATGTTGAAACTCAGAAAGATTATTTCCATTTATTTCACAAAACAAATGTGCAGTAAAGCCAAATTTCAAATCTAGATAAGTGCATTTGTTTATTTTATGTTCCACTAATATTTATTGAGGATATGCCACATGTTACCCATTGTGCCATGTGATGCAACAGGTCAAAGCCCTATTCTCTTAGAAACTAACTATGGAGTAGCATTGTCTTCACATATGAGTTCTTGACCATACCAATCATTTTAAAATAAGGAACTAACTCAAAATACATTATAGCATTGTATGGAAAAATGCATTTGTCACAAATCTAAAATAGATCTTGTAGATGATGTATTTAAGAATGCCCTACTGGACCCTGATATAGCGGCCTCTTGTGAGGCTATGTCAGTGCCTAGCAAACACAGAAGTGGATGCTCACAGAACACAGGGCCCCCAATGGAAGAGCTAGAGAAAGTACCCAAGGAACTGAAGGGGGCTGCAACCCTGTAGGTGAAACAACAATATGAACTAACCAGTACTCCATGAGCTTGTGTCTCTAGCTGCATATGTAGCAGAAGATGGCCTAATCGGCTATCATTGGGAAGAGAGGCCCTTGGTCTTGCAAACTTTATATGACCCAGCACAGGGGAATGCCAGAGCCAAGAAGTGGGAGTTGGGGGGTAGGGGAGCAGGGGCAGGGGGAAGGTATAGGGAACTTTCGGGATAGCATTTGAAATGTAAATAAAGAAAATATCTAATAAAAAATTACAGGATTAAAAAAAAAAAAGAATGCCCTACTGTAAACACATTATGTTTCAGCCTCCCACCAACTCATCATGATTCATACCATTATAATTTCAAAGGAAACGTAACAATGCAGAGGACTATCCAGTCATAGTTAAGATCAAAAATTTCTTCTGCAGAGCCTCCTAAAGAAAATCAGTATAATATGAACATACCTCAGATACTCCATCGTATGAATAGAAATTTCACTGAAAGATTTGCACAAAAGTGGTTCCTAATAAAATATTTCTCTGGAAACTGAAATCCAGTGTTCTAGGAAACCCCATGATATATTTTAGAGAAACTTAAAAAAAAAAAAAAAAAAAAAAAGAACTTTATCTCTTCCATGCAATTTTCACATCATTAGTTAACTCTGGGTCACAGCTTATATGCTCAGTTTATTCAGTTCATCACTAGATTATCACAGCCTTTGAATTCTACTAAACAGGAATACCTAGTAAGTAGTGTTTCTTAAGTGGATAAGTATTGTTCCTTGCTCTCTCTATTTTAGATTAAATATACCCTCTTGGCTATCTGTGGGTATTTTTCTACTTGTCCTTAAAATGTTCTATTCTTCTTGAGGTGTACAATATGTATGTATATGTCAGTAGTTTTCCTTTTGCTAGAATAAAATACTGGAGAATGAATACTTTCAAAGAAAAAGTTTATTTATCTCATACTAAAAAAAGGCAGAAAGGAAACTGGCTGTATGCAGAAGATCATATGGCAAAATAAATAAATAAATAAATAAATAAATAAATAAATAAATAAGCCAGACTGATTCAGAGGTCAGTCTCTTTATATAAATTGTTCCCTTAACAACTGACTTCACAAGTGATAACACATCACCCTTGTACCAACTTTCAACATTGTCACACCAAGGTCCAAGTTACTAACGGGAATCTTTGGGAGATAAACTGTATTTAAACCCACTAAAAGTTAAGCTGTACTTATATAATGACTTTTTAAAGTGGGCAATGAACTACTAATTCTGCTAAAGAGGTCATTTCATATTATGCTCAACTTCCCTTTGCTTGATGTTTTTAGGACTTTAGATTTTTAGTTTCCTGGAAGTTTTAAACTTTAACAGAGCAGTTTATAACAGAAATAATGTCTCATATCATAAGACCTCAAATTTATATGGAATAGATTGATTTCAGACAATAAAAAATGAGGTAGACAGCTCATAGTTATTCAGCTTTAAACCTAAATAATAATCTATTTTAAAACTTTGAAATTCAGGTTTTTTTTTTTCCTACAGCCTGTGGTGCTCCCTCATTAAAGATTTCATTAAGAAGCAATCACTATTGTTACATATTATGCTATTCTTGGTGCAGTGAACCAGGAGATTTATCAGTTCTTGGAATCCCATATTTTACATGCATATTAAGACCAAATTACCCATTTACATATGTTCTAAAAATTACACTATGAGTTAGTATCATATACATACTTGATTTGCTTTAACTGTTTGATCAAGTATTTTCTTGGAGAAAACATTCAGCCATATAATATGCAGCCTTACTTAGAGCTGTAGCTCACTTCTGCTGAACAGTTGCAGTCACAACTTGTTTTCATTCTGTCATTGTTTATATTTTGTTTGTTTTCTGCATACTAGAATACTCAACTTTGCATGTTTTTTCTTCTTAGTCATTTCCAATTATTGTAACTATCTTCATTTGTATAAAGAGATTGCTAGAAATGGGTTAAGTCATGTGTTTTGTTCCTAATTTTAGCCTAAGGTTTATCTTTACCATTAAATGCAATATACAATCACGCCTCATATTCTGCAATTCTAGGGTATGGCCTTCATAAATACCAGTGTCTTGCAAACTAAAGGTTGAGGTAACCCTGTGCAGAGCAAGAACCATAATGCTATTTTTCCCAATATATTTTACCAAATATCTCTGTGTTGCATTTGGTAATTCTTCCTGTAGTCTAAACTTAGATTCATTAATTATTTTTATGTCTATTGATCAGACAACAGCCAATAAGATCAAGGCCTCCACTTGAAGTGCTGAAGGTTCAGATGATGATTAACATACTTTTGCAACACTGTATTTCATTATTATAACTTTTTAGATATGATGTGGTTAAAACACTAGGACAATGTAATCATAACTTTTATATGCACTCAGAAACCAAAAGGGTCATATGATATGCTTTATTGTTTTATTGGCTTAACAGTGGTAGTCTGAAACCAAACCTGGTATCTCCAAGGTATTGCTATTGTTGGAAAATATAGTATTTCTGTCTTCTTCACCAACTTAGTCCTGGTTTAAGTACTCTTCACTTTAACCACGTCATATCATAAATTCTTAGTATAGTAAATCCTATCACTTTATTTTTTTAATCCAGTAGCTAATTTGTATTGAAATTATAATTTTTTTCCAGCTGATATTTTTATCTTTTTAACCATGTTATAAAATCATAGAACTAGTAGGAATATATTTTAGAAGTATTTTTTTCAATAATAATAGGCAAAATGTGGATGTAGCATAGTGCCACAGCTAATACTGGAGTTCTTGCCTAGCATGCACAGGGTGTTGGGTTCCATCTTCAACTCCACAAGACAAAAAAACAAAAACCTTAAGAACAACCAACACTGGCACTCAGTTTTCTTACACATCTGAGATCTCAAAAACTGTCACAGCAATCTGAGGCTTCCTGGTTTGGACTTCAGGTTACCAGAGAAAATGGGTTTTCTATCAAATACTTTGAAACTATGAAGAAAAGAATAAGATGGGACTTGTAACATTCCTTGTATTTTCCTAGTCAATAGCTGATATTCAGTGATCCTGAAAATTTGAGCTGACTGACAATAAAAATCCAAATGTTTGAAGAACTTCAAAATACGGTTTACCTTAAAGTGAAACTTACGACTCTGCCTCTCTTCTTTTTTGGCTATTTCACTCAGTCTGCTATTTAATCTTTAATTACAGGCCACAAAAGAAGTAATAGAACGGGAAGCGCCAGGGATGGCCCTGGCAATGCTGATGGGATCACTTAATGTTACACCTCTGGGCATGCTCTCTAGGTAAGAAAGCCACCCACAAATTGCAAAGAAAGTGAACCTCCTGACTACAGATCAGTACCCTAGAATAGTATGTCTAAAAACTGTAGACAGAAGGCTTAGGTTCACTCCATTTTATCCAGAGTTAAGAGTCTTGGTCTCTGTAGCTATGTCTCAAGCAGATCCTTCTTTTTTTCTTTTTGGTTTCGTTTTTACCTTTGCTAAACTTAGGTACTGTTTTATCATTGCTGAATGTCATCAGTCCTAATGCATAAGAGTTGAATTAATTAAAATGTAAAATTATCCTTTTTGTGATTATTTATAATCACCAATTGATATTTATTAACTGTAACCTGGTGCTAGTTTAATACATAAACCAGCAAAATTTAATAAAATTACTTATGTCATATGTTAGGAACTTGATTTGAATTTACAAGGAGGCATATTTATGTGCAGTCATAAAAAGAATTCAATTCATATTGATAGTCTCCAGGTAATTTAGTATATTTAAATTGCTTTATTAAATCAGCATATTATTATATTAAATTAATATATTTAAAACTTTATTGGCATAGCTGGTGGCATTTATACTTTATCTGATGATTTCTTAGTATGTTAGCAAATCTTAGATTGTAATTCTATAAATAAGCATAATATACATCATTAAATATAAATCTGTTCATTTAGTCAGGGTCTCTTTTAATGATCTTTGAATAATAAACATTTAATCTTATGGTAGCCAAAAATATAAAACCTTGTAAATTTATAACTTTATAATCAGCATAGTCACTTATAGTCTGTGTGAAATATGACTATAAAAACTAAGGTACCCATTTAAATGTTATTCAAACTAGTTTTCCACTTATTTAGATTAAGTTTATATTTCATTAGTAGCAGTCATTGGAGTTATACTTATGAATGAATCATCAGTTATTATATTCTCTTTATTGTCATATGTACATAAAGTATTATAATGCTAAATTTAATAAATATAGATGAAATTAAATATGAGATATTATATATTTATAAAATTCACTTTTTAAGAATTTTACATGCTTCGATTATATTCTCCCATCCACCAACTTTCCCCATATCCTTCCCTTCCCACTCAACATTGTGTTCTTTTTTTCGCCCTCATTACAACCAATGTATATTGCACAAACACTCTTATGTGTATGCTCTGCCACTCGAACATAGTAGACTTAACCAGGGGCTACATTATAGAAAAGCAAATATCCCTCTCTCAAAAGCTGAGAATTGCCAGTAGCTTCTCATCTTAGGGTGTAATTTCATGCCCAACTCTCCTTTCCACACTTACATTTGGTTTGGCTTGGATCGGCACTGGTCTTATGCATGTTGTCATGCTGACTGAGTTCATATGAGGGTATGCCCTACTGTTTCCAGAAGACACCATTTCCTTTTCTTGTATCTATCTACTGCCGCTCATATAGTCTCTTCATTCTGTCTATAGCAATGATCCCTGAGCAAGCTAACATTCTTCTGTTTTTTACTTTTTGCTTGTTGGTCTTGTAAATCTCAACATAGGTCATCATCTACTGCAAAAAGACATTCTCTGATGAAGTTTTAGAGATATCTTAATTTATGGGTATAATATCATTGGGAGCTGAATACAATGCCTGCTTAACAAATGATATTAGTTTCTTACTTAGCATTTATTATTTATCTAGGTATAGGTTCTTGCCGCTATAATGATGCTAGATCGGATTTTGTCTTGGAGATTTGGCCTGAAATGCAAACAGAGAGTGGTTAGTTACTCCCATGGTATTGATGCCCGTATTGCGCAAGTGGACAGAGTCTTGCCAGGCCAGGCATTATTTGAGCTAATTGGGTTCCCAGCTCTAAGGAATCGATGCTTACTTTTCTCCTCTTGTAGCTTTTATAATACTAACTAGCACTATGAAAGCTATTTAAGTAGGATTGACACTTCCAGATCTGTGCCAGCTTGATTTCATCATGTTCTGTGACTCAAGCATGTGATATTTTCAGCAGCAAGTGATGGAAGTAACTAGCTACACTGACAATGGTCTGTGATGCCTGGGAGTCTTTGGTACCTTATTGACCAACAACTCTTAAAAAAAAATTGACCATTCCTGGTACATGAATTTTTATGTAAGTCTCTTTTATCCAGTAAGGGAACTGTTGCCCCATTATAGGGTAGTAGCATCCATATATAAGAAAACTGGGATTATTTTGCTGAGTTTTTTTTGGGGGGGTGGTTTTTTGTTATTGTCATTTTTGTTTGTTTGTTTTTGCATTTCCATGCCTTTTTCTATTTCATTTTTTTATTTTAATTGATTTTTTTACACTCCATATTTTATTCTACCCTCAGACTGTTCCACATGCCATACCTCCTCCCCACCTCCTGTCTCCACATGGATGTCCCCACCCCACACCCCATCTGACCTCTAAACTCCCTGGGGCCTCCAGTCTCTTGAAGGTTAGGTGCATCATCTCTGAATGAACACAGATCCAGCAGTCCTCTACTATATGTGTGTTGAGGACCTCATATCAGCTGGTGTATGCTGCCTGTTTGGTGGTCCAGTGTTTGAGAGATCTCAGGGGTTCAGATAGAAACTGCTGGTCCGCCTACAGGATCACCCTTCTCCTCAGCATCTTTCAACCTTCCCTAATTCAATAACAGAGGTCAGCTCATTCTGTCCATTAGTTGTGTGCAAATATCTGCATCTGACTCTTTCAGCTGTTTGTTTGGTCTTTATGATTCATGCTCTAAGACCAAGAATTGATAAATGTAACCTCATGAAACTGGAAAGCATCTGTAAGGCAAAGGACATAGTCAATTAGACAAATAGGCAACATGTAAATTGGGAAAAAAAGTCTTCATGAACCCCATATCCAACAGAGGGCTAATATCCAAAATATACAAAGAACTCAAGAAGTTAATCACCAAAAAGCCAAACAACCCAATCAAAAAAATGTGGGATAGATATAAACTTAGAGTTCCCAACTGAAGAATCTCTAATGGCTGAGAAACACCTAAATAAATGTTCAAAGTCCTTAGTGGTCAGCGAAATGTAAATCAAAACAATCCTGAAATTCCACCATACATCAATCAGAATAGCTAAGATCAAAACCTCAGATGACAACACATGTTGGAGAGGATGTAGAGAAAGAGGAACACTCCTCCATTGTCAGTGTGATTGCAAACTGGTACAACCACTCTGCAAATCATTCTGGAGGTTCCTCAGAAAATTGGAAATAGATCTACCTGAAGATCCACCTATACCACTCTTGGGAATATACCCCAAAGATGCCCTACCATGCCACAGGGGCACGAGTTCCACTATGTTCATAGCGGCCTTATTTGTGATAACCAGAAGCTGGAAACAACCTAGATGTCCCAAGGCAGAAGAATGGATACAGTAAATGTGGTTCATTTACAGAATAGAATACTACTCAGCTATTAAGAACAAGTACATCCTGAGTTTTGCAGGCAAATGAATGGAACTAGAAAATATTATCCTGAGTGAAGTAACTCAGACCCAAAAGGACATGCATGGTATGTACTCACTAATAAGTAGATATCAGCCCCCCCCCACACACACACACAAATTACAGAATACCCAAGATACAGTCCACAGAACTCAAAAAGTTCAACAAGCTGAAGTGCCCAAGTGAGGACACCTCAGTCCCACTTGGGAGAGAGAAGAAAGCAA